>NW_020450614.1:169988-376463 GCF_003343035.1 Apteryx rowi
GAGCAACTCCACCACCTCGCTTTCCTGGCCTGTCTTTCCCAGAAAGCACGTAGCCATCCATGACAGCACTCCAGTCATGCGAGCTATCCCACCATGTCTCTGTAATGGCAATGAGATCATGGCCCTGCGACCGCACACACATATCTCTAGTTCTTCCTGTTTGTTCCCCATGCTGTGTGCATTGGTGTACAGGCATTTCAGRGAGGTGATCGAGCATGCAGGTATGGTAAAGGGTATGTATAAGTTATGTATAAGTAAAGGGTACATATAAGTTTGGCATGGGTCTATTTTAAAACAGTGTGCTCAGAAAACATTAATCAGACTCTCCTATATTTCCTTCTCTAGTTCATTTAGTAGTTAAATGGCCCAAGGATAACTTTTGTAGTGGTCAACAGAATTATTGAATGTTTTTGGTGAATTGGCTCAGGAGAATTTATAAAGCTCTGGATTCTGACATTTTTCCCTGAAACTAAATACAATGATAGCTCTTTTTTAAGTTTTCCGAGCAACATGCTTAAATATCATCCTCCTTTTTTCAGACCTGTTCTCTAACACTAAGCTCCCAGGTAGCAGGACATAGCTGGCTTGTATACTTCACTGATGTTGCTGTTTATTGCTCCACAATCTGCAAACAGGAAGCACCTGGAAGATTAAATCTCAGCGTGGGTTGTTAAAAGGGCAAGAAATCCGAGAACTCAAGAAGTTTGATGGCAGGAGACTGCTGATATACTGAGACTATATGAATCATCAGAATTATGAATCAAGCTACTGAATGGAATGTTTCTTTCTTGAAAAGAGGAGTGAGATGGAAATTAGTGGAGAGTAGTGATTTAGAGAGGGTGAAAATTCTAGCTCAGCTGATGAAGAAGGAAGACCTGACTGCGTCCTGGGTGTATCCTAGAACATTTTTGGACTTTCCTGAATCAAGCTTCTAATGTTTCTATACTTGCTTATTGTTATTTGGGGTGAAAAAGTATGGAAGCTGCTCTTTGATGTCCAGATAATTATCTTCCACTAATTATTGAATGGTGAAGGTTTGTGGTTAGACTATGGACACCCTTTTGCTATTGGGGGAAAATATATTTTAGGAGAGTTTTAAACTATTCATAGAACTGGTTTTTGTTGTTGTTTTTCCTGCCAAGGTTTGAATATTTGTTTTCATGCTTGAGTTTTAGATGGATAGGCTTTTTAGTTATGTTTCGGTTTGCTTTGTATTAAAGATTTTTCACCAGCTGACCCTGCATTAATCTAAGCAATGAAAGACTTTAATCAGATGCTGCAATGTGCCCATTTCCTGCAGGCTTCTAACATGAATTAGAACCTGCTGGAAACAGAAGCTGAATTTCTGGGTAAGTCGTTGTTCAAAGTGAGCAGGAGATTTCAGGAGTGGCACCTTTTATTCTCCAGCAGGAGCTGAGCCCCTACTTCACTAGAGGAAAAAACGAATGCAGAAACACTAAAAGTGAAATCAAAGGTTAAGAAAATAAAGCCTGAAAGTGAGAAGGGGGGTGGGGAGGGATATTAATCCAGGGTCTGATGGAGCCTGTTCTGCAGAATCGCACTTTTTTGCTTCAGACACTCCTATCTGCTTGCAGAGCTTGGCAGTGTAGTATCTGCAGTGAAGGTGCTCCAGCAGTCCCCTGCTTTGACATTGCCAGCCAAAATAGGTTGTTTGCCATAGTATTAATCTTGTTTCCATCACAGAGTACCTGATAGTTGATCAGGCTTACCTGTTCCCAAGTAGATGATTCAATTTACCGTCTAAGTCAGCAAAAGAAATCCAAACGCATATCTGGAAGATGGGGGTTTGAATCTTGAGTAATCTACATTCCAATCAGTATTCTTTTGTGATATTTTAACCCCCCTGCCCCCAAATATGGTGGAATTTTTTCTTTGTGATGTATTCAGAGAAGAAAATCTGTACTTTGGAGGATATTCTAAGCTAATGCCATTATAAGAATTTTTTTCCTTTGGAAGGAAAAACAAAAGCTATTCAGTTTCCTAACATTGGCTTTACCACAGTGCATTTCACATGAGGGCAAATGCATTCAGAATGCACTGGTCCTCAAAAGGAAAAAGGGTTGTGTTTTCCAGTCCCCCATCCTAAGTAATATTTGTTAAATAAACCCAATTTAAAAAAAAAATAAAGGGTTTTACAGTTCAGAGAATATGACATCATATAAATTACATGCTACAGAGTCTGACCAGCGTGAGACAGAAACCGTGAAACCAAGAGCCAGAGAGGCAAAAAGAACTCTTGTGTATGTATGTTTAGTGGAAGGGAAATAGCAATAATAATATTCTAATCATAAGATACTCCTTTCTTATTTGTAAGTGTTAGCACTGAAGCCGGTCAAAGACTAGCCTAGCCAAAGCCCCTCCCTGCATGTCCTGCTTACTCAGCTCAGTGCAGCAGCTGTTCCAATAAGCAATTTGATGTTTAGCACCTGAGAATTTGCTCTCTCCTTCAACCAAGATTGCAAGCTCAACAAAATGTATAAAAGCATGAAGTTTCATAACTCTTTCTCCCTAATGCAATAGCCATAGAAAATCTGGGTTATGGCACAGTCATTAGCTTTCTAGTAAAATTAGTTTTTATATTTTGATAGTTTCTTTATTCTTAACATAATGAAAATCTCTTCTAAGTATCCAAACAAAGTATTTAAAAGAAAAAGAAGAGATGGAGGAGGACTGTGAAAGAAGGATGGTGCTAATTCATACCTCCCCAAAGCTTGCTAATCAAATACATTCCATTTGTAGCCTACAATGAGCAGGTTATTAGCATTTATAAATAAAAATGGTGAAATTCATCTTTATTATCTTATTTGGGTTTATTTAGAAAAGCAAAAATATTTATTTCTCATGTTCTTAGAACTTTAAAGCCACATAAATTCTGTCTCCACTCTTGAATGGGGTTCTCTCCAAGCTGTTTGGTTTAGTCTTCCAGTTTTGTCAGCTCCAGCAACTTTCATAAAGATTTCACTATATTTATTTCAATTTCCTAGAGTCCTGGGATTTAGTGTTACTGTTTTCTCATTATTGCGTCAGAACGGTTGACTCAAATGTATTCTGTGGTTTCAGGAACCAGAAGCAAAAAAATCCTAAACATATTTTTCATAAAATCAATATTTTAAAAGTTTAAACCATTTAGGAAGAGACATAACTTCTGATTTAAAGAAATATATAACTATTTAATCTATATTACATTCTTTCTCCCCTAAGAGTGGTGTTGCTTCCTTAGGCCTGGCACACTCTCTCCCAACTCCATCTTTTCCTGGTTTTAGTTCTAAGTCAGTTCTTGGCTGTTTCTCTGCAGGCTCCTGAGGAACCGTGACAGCTCCCAAGGGCTCTTGGGAGCTGGGGTTCGTGGGAGTGACCTGGGGAGTAGGAAGGGTATAGCCTGGGAGACAAGAAAGATTTTGTGACAGAATGAAATGTCAGGGCTGTTCCATGAAAGAGCTCCTCAAAGTGTGATTAGCGCCTTCTTTTCCGTGGACTTCCTGATAGGTCTGAGCACGAGAGAGAACTCTGGGAATGCAACTTGTTGCCAAGCATTAAACACCTGGGAGATGGACAGGGTCTTAGGGAGGAAAATGAAAATTATGGGGGGAGAAGGACTGTGTTAAAGTAATCACTCCCTGGATGCAGCAATTATTTCTCACGTTACACATGTTAATCTTAAGTGTTACACATGTTAATCTTAAGACTCACATGTTAATCTTAAGTGTTTAGCAGTCACCAAAAGTGCAAAGTTATACCATGAACAAATCCTGATGAGGATGAGAGCATGAAAAAAGCAGTAATGAATGATAGGTTTTTTACGTTATACTTCTGGAAAGGAGTATTTCAGGAGCTGTATGGGCAAGAAGACATTGCAGTCATCTCTGTAGCTGTTACTCTCAGAAAAATCTTTGTGTGTACCAAGTCAGATCAAAGTAAAGCTGTTGTATTGCAATAAAAAAAATGGTTTTGGTCCTTACTAACTTATTTGCCAACATTACTAAACATTTCTGGGCCTATTTCTGTAAGACTTTAAGACACTGAGGGGAAAGGAGTTGACAGCTGGAAATGGGGTTGTCGCTGATTGCTGTATTGGTACAAGTGGAGAATGGAAACAGAGGAGAAGGCAAAAAAATGACGTAGCTATTGGTACCAATCTGGGTGGATCTTAACAGAGATTAGGGAAATAACTGTGAAGGGTCCCCTTTTCTCCAAAAAAAGATTTAGATCACTTTATTATTCTATTCCCAACAGACACAGCATGATAGGAGGATGATTGTAGAAGATTATAGACTTTCCTGGTATATGAATAAATCTGTCTTCATTTCTTAAGAAGAAGAATTCTTGGCAATTCTTGGCTAATTTTTAATCAGAGAAAAATTGCAAAATATATATATAAGGCTTTTTTCCCCTCATTCCTGTTGGTAGATATCACAGAGCTGTAAGCTGCTTACAATTATTCTGTCTTCTGTTTCCTGTATAGATTTCAGTTAGAGTTTGCTTTCTTAACTATTTTGGTCTCAACAGGTACCTTCTGCTACATGTCATATAGCAAAGGACTGCTGTGATTCTGGGGTGTGATTCTGTGAGAGAATTTGGAAGCCAAGATTTTCACCAGTTTGGCATTCTTTTAGAGCAAAAGGACTTTACTTGCATAGAAAATTATTGTGTGCTGTATTTCTGGACTTTTAAACTTGATATTCCTAAATGTTGTTCTAGCTTGAATGGGGGAAGACGGTGCTTAAACAAGAATCAGAAACAATATGTGTTAACATATTATTTATATGCAGAGTGTTATCTGAGTATTGATGACTGAAGTATTAGAATAGAACTTGAAAGACCCTATTTACTTTTTTCTTTTGTGACTGTTTTTATTCTTCCCCTTTTGTCTTGCCTATTTGGACTATAAGTTTGGGGAAGTAAGGATTATCTGTTACTATGATGATTGCACAATGCTGAAGCCATCAGAAATCCAGTTCTTCAGAGGCTTTTTTAGACAGTGTTGCTGTACATGAAGTCATCCAGCATTCAGGTACAGTCTGGTTTTACTTCTTCAGCACCTTTAGAGACAAAAGCAGTTTGCATCTATATGCAGATAATAGTCTTGAAATATTTTTTGAATCTCATTATTAATTCAGTGGATTGCATATGATCTCTGGCTGTTCAGTGCTTTGTGATCATGCTACAATATTAAAAATAGGGACTGCTGTACAGAGAGTTGTCAGTTTAGGCAAGCAATACAAACTACACAAGCAGTGCTTTGCCAAGACTGGTATAAGTAAGTTTGTCATTCAGAAGGGAAAAAAAGAAGTTTTCAAGTTAAAGTAGCTGAAAAGACAACCTGTTTGGAATTGAAAGAGATTCAATGACAATTTAAAATGAATCAAATGAATATGACCTGCCCTCAATTGATAACTGAGTTTATGCAGAACTGCACTTTTTTCTCTGTTCCAGTGATACCAAGTATGCATAACCAGCTGCAACTTCTAAAATACATTGTTAAAATTAGCTCCAACTTTGCTGGTTTGTTGCGATAAACAGTTACTTTGGTCTGAAACTGAAAACTGGACACAATTCTGGTTACCAGTTACTGTTTAGCCTTTCATTTTTCTCCATCTTCCTATTCTGAACTTGAAGTTCTCTGCATGTGCGATGGTGCCACCTGACACAGGTTAAATGTCAGCATGGTGGCAGCTAACTTCTTTTAAGGGACCTTTACTAATGATAGTTATTGATCCAGGTGTCAGCATAGCTCAAAGGCAAGATCAGTTTCAGTGCTTTTTCCTTCTCCTGCCCTATCATTTATAGGAAAGTTGCCCTCACACATTGCTTTCACACTTGGAGATGAAACCTACTTACTGGTGAAACATCCCGTGCATTCATTTATCAAGTTTTACTGCTATGTTATTGTTTCATGTTTGTAACTAGACCTTTCACAAGAAGAAATCTTCAGTGTGACATGAAAATATCTACAGGCATTGTTGATACCATTTCAGATGTGAAGATCTTGCCAAATGGGACGATATTGTGTAGAGCTGAGGTGCTTATTTGCTCCATAAGGGGTAACTTCTCTTAGCTAAAACAAATTTTAGAGTATTATTACAAAATAATGACTGAGTAGTCACCCTGTATGACTTCTCAGCATTTCTGTTGATTGCCATATCATTAGAGCATTAACAATTTAACTTCAAAAATATTTTTCTAAAGGGAACTAATAAACAATTCAAACTGACACTTGGCTTTTGAGGAATCAACCCTAAGTAAGCCAACAGGCTTTGATTATTTCCTTTCATGGAGCACATTAAAACTAAAGAAGACAATGTGACACATCTGTGGAATGTCTTGCCCCAAAAGGTCATGTGTCTATACTGGATACACTTGTGTGTGTGTGTGTATACAATATGTATACTTAATGGGTCCACAAAGTGACTGGACAAATTAATGGCAAAAAAATTCCAAACCCACCATCCATTCCACTCTATCAATACCCCTGGCTCTCAGTAGCAAGTCCTTGGAGGTCAGGAGAGTATCCTGGGGAAGCAGCACTACATGTTTTCACACTGTTGGCCACTGTCAGAATACTGACAGGACTAGATGGACCTCTGCTGTGAGTGCATTTGACTATTATTACAGAAGTCTAAAAATAAACCCATTCCCCCAGAGAATGGAAATTAATTAAAAAACAATATAGTTGCAATGTACAGCTACTTTTTTCTTATGAATGAAGAGAAAGAAAATTCTACATGTTGGAGTTTCAAGAAATACAAGAATGTAGCTCCTAAAACTGAAAAAACCTAGGAAACATGAAAATCTGAATCTCAGGCTATATTCCTTTTTTCTGCCATTAAAATAATCCTCAAGATGGAGAGAAGTCTGCATGTGGTATTAAGACAGAGGTGGTTACTTATGCAGTTAATGTAAGTAATTCAAAAACTAGTCACTTTTGAAGAATTTTCATCTTGAATGCTTATTGTGCAGTTTGAAATTTAAAAGGTATGGACCATATTTTGCTGCTAAGTCCTCCTAAATAACAAATGATGCACATAAAAATCTTTCTGCTGAATAATTTGTTGCAAAAAGACAAGAGTTTTCATCAAACAGTAATAAAATCTATCCTGTTAATTTCCAAAAGCTCCAGCACAGAACTGCCTGGAATATAATATAACACCTGTAAATGCTTTTAATGACTGGGACCCAGCTCTTCTTAGCACAGCACAAATGCTCAGAGAGAAGTGGAATTTGTCCTGAAAGAGCCTGCAATCTTATTAAACAGGATGCAGGGAGAYGAACTAAGGGAGAGAAGGGAGCTGGCTGGTAACTTGGAACCATTAATATGTTAGGCATGTCAAAATGCCCCATGGAGCTACACAGTGCCTTAACCAAGGATTAATTTATACTGAACCATAAACTAAAGATAAAACAAAATTGCTGGGAAATGCTAATAAAAAGTCTTCTTCCAAAGCTACTCTATCGAGCAAATCTTAAAAGAAGAAAATGTTCCACAGCTGAAGATTGATTAAAGGCCTAAAATGAAATGGAAGAAAGAAAATCATGACAATCCAAAGTAATGGACAAAAAAGAACTGTCAGTGCTAAGGATGCTAATAACATTACTGCTAAGTCACCAGCTTGCAAATCCCTTGTACCTTGTAAGTTGGGTCTTTCTGCAAAGATAGTGCTGTCGAAACAAATGAGATTCAGCCAAGGTGAGGGAGGGGTTAATAACCTGATCAAGAACAAGAGACTTTTAACCAAGATTCAAATGAATAAAACTAGGGATTGACATTATGGTGATTATGGCCAGAAAAGGGGTTGTCTCCTTTCAGGAAATAAGTAGCGTAGACCTTGGCTGGAAGTGATGGTCTAGCATTTAACCAGGTTGAAAAAAAACCTCCAAGTAATTGATCTGGAGGGACAAGGCTTCATTTATTAAGGGAAGCCCAACGTACCCAATAAAAAAAATCAACAGGACGGAAGAGACTTAGCTGTTGACTGTAAAATGCGAGGAACAGATTCAGTGAATGGTTATTGTGATTGCCGGTATCTTTAAAGGAAAGCAAAGAAAGGCATTGTAAAAAAGCCCAAAGTAGGAGAGTTAGTAATTCACTTTTGTCTAAAAAAGAAGAAAAGCTAAAGAGAAGTTAAAATAAAAAGGCAAAGGTAAGAATGTCTATAGCATTTGGTAATACTGGGTGTATTTGTCCTATAAGAACTGGAGCTAAAAACTCTTAAAACAAGAAAATATTTCTGAATAATAACTCTGTATAAAACTCCAGCACAGATATATATTTTTAGTTTTTACCTTAACGTCAAAGCTAGCATTGTTTACATGATGTTATGAGCTACATGTTCCCAAATGTAGCTTAAGCATCCAAATACATACTGGGGGTAAATAGCCTTCCTGGTGGTTTGCCTTTGTAGACCAAATAAGAAATGATAATAGATGATCTTAGCAAATGCTCGTGTTCCAAAGTGCCCTGGCATATACAAATACATTTTTGTGCTTGACCCTGTAATGTAGCCTGGACATACAGTACTGTAGTAAAATTAAAAAGCTACATTTTGCTGCAGCAAAGTGAACAGCATTTGAGAATCACTAAAACTTACCAAGATCTGCCTCAAAGTACTGTGGTCTCAAAGGGAGTATGTGTAGTCCTGTGAGCTGAAGCCAAAGCACTCATCCTTTAACTATTGACCTTCTGAAACACAGCATGATTATTCTCTGAAAGGTTGATTACTTCCGAAGAATGAAGGGAGGTTTTTTTTGTTTTGTTTTCTAATAGTTCTAAAAATGAGAAATGTAATACAGAAGAGTGCAGTGAGATGAGCCCATCTGAAATGATGTGGGAACCAGTGTGCTGTGCTTGATGGCTGTGCAGGACAGTTTTTTGCTGGCAGAACAAAGACTGGCAAGTTCTGAGAGGCAAAAGAGGAGGAGGAAGACCTCCAGCAGAGCACTCTGTGTCAGAAAATTATTCACTTCCCCACACTAATCTGCTTCCTTGCCTTTGTCCCATGTGTTAGGGTACTTGATTTTTCAGGAACCTCCATAGGACTGAAGTAATTTCTCTATGACTCTTTTTTGGGTTCATAGGGAAAAGCAGTCGTAGGGAAAGGGACAAGTGATTTTGTTCACTCTTCTTCATTGAAACCTATAGGAAACTCTTGTTCTATTACGATAAGTTCAGCTCCTAAGTGTACTGATTCCTTAATTCACTTCATAAAAGGAGACATTACTGGAGCCTGGTGACTTCAGGAGACAAGTGATCTCTGGATTCTTTAGGTTCATGTGTGCACTATTAAAGAGGGAATTATTGGGCCTTGCAGCCTCTTAAAATTTCTTTCTCGTTCCCTGTTTAAATCAGACATCAGGTGATTTCACTGACTGCCCTGAAATAGATTGAGCAAAAGAAAACAGCCTCTGCTGTAGCCAGCCTGTGGAAAATCAATGAGCCTCCTTGGTGATGTAGCAGAAAAAGAAAAAACAAAACAAAAAAAAAACCAAAAAAGAACCACCCTGTGACTTCCTTTGAGTTTCACAGACTTTGCCCAGCTGGGCAGCCATATGGTAGAATATGTAGTACCACTTTTGGGAAAGAGCCAAGCATTGTGGCTGCTACTGAAGGAAAAACTTCCTCTTTGGGGGCATCCTCCACAGCTGCATATTCAGGCCAGCAGCATTAAAGAACTTTTTAAACGTGAACATAGTATGTTGCTTCCCATATATATCTTATACATCTGAAAAATACCGTAAGGAAAAGAAGGATAGCCTAGCTATTTAGGGTGCATTTATTATGAAACCTATTTCTGCCAAAACTTGCCTGCAGGGAGATTATATAAAAACATTTTTTTAAAAGTCAAATGAAATAGTTGAATAAATGAAATAAATTACACATAGCAAAAGCAGTTAGTTGCCTGAACTACAAAACTGGCCATGTTTTGTTTTTAACTGTTTTTGACTTTACGGAGATTCAAATGATGTCTTTTTTTATTTTAAATGCATGACAAACCTGATGCAGAAGCACATGTAGGGGCCAGGGATGAAAGGTGTTGGGTGTGGAATGAACTTGCAGGAAAGATTAGGTGAACTGAAAATGACCATCTTTAAGGAAGGCTCTAAAACCTCTCCATCTGATAAAGTTTTTCCATCAAAACTAGAATGTCACTCTCAACACCAACCACTCACACCTCTTAAAGAACCATAATTTTCTAAAATCTGAACATGAGCAGAGCTTTTCCACAGCCTCAACAGACAGAAGGGCCAGAAATTCCACATGGTTTACCAGAGACTTCATTAGCACTAATCTGTTTTATGTAGAAACATGCACATTTTCCAACGGCTGGTGACAGTACAAACACTCAAATCAGAGGAAGAGGGTTTTTAATGCATTAAGAAATTTTGTGGTTTTTTTTCATTAGCTTGCCTTGCAGTATAAATTCTGTAGGCTTTCACAAGTACTGATCACTTACAGCATGAGGGAGGCTGAAGCCTTGTGCTGGATGAAATCATTTTGAAATGTCTGACTGATACATATAAAAAAGACAAGAAAGTGGTGACTTTTTTATGGAATTATTTTAAACAGGATTATGTTTTCTTAAATATTTTATATACCAGGAAAGTGAAACTGAGTATGAAAAGCACTTGGCTTAGAGCCAAGTCCTTTCTCCAGGGTCATGGCTTTATAGCTAAACTTAATGCAGAATTATTTCATGGATACTAAGAAAAAAATCGTTCTTCAACTTGCTGAACAACAGCAGAATTATTCTTTACTTGAAACCTCAGGTTTCTGCTGCGGCTCTGCAGAAGGTAACATGGATTGGACCTGCTCTTGCCTTCGCTTGTCCTCTGTCCCCACTCCATCCCACCACAAAATTTGCTGCAAAGAAAGTTCAAAGGAGGATAGTGAGGTAATTTTGCAGATGCCTTGGGGAACTCCTCCAAGCATGAGCAGTAGCATGGAAAAAAATGCAAAGGTGTTTATTTGAAAACATAACAAATGGGCAGGGTAGGCTGTTGTAATGGATAAAGTCTAGTTGCCCTCTCAGCTGTGAACAGAAGGATTTGTAAGTGGTGATGGGTGGTATTCATATCAATATCATATTAGAATTGGATTCAAATGATACCAAGTTTGGACCAAATGATAACAGAAACCTAAGCTGAAGATGACATCTGGGTTAAATGAGAGGCAAAATAACGACTCAGGCTGATCAAGAAAATGAAGAGGGGGTAACGTGGAAGGGAAAGGTTCAGCTCTTCCTTCTTAACAATTTTCAGCTTGGTTCAAGGGATAGCTATCTATAGGAAGATGTCAAAAAAGCCCCGAGAAATTAGTTTAAATAGAAGATGACATGTCTAGAGTACAGAGAGGTTTGCTAGTCATCAGTACAAAGATGAATGGAGAAATATGTGCTTGTGTATATGCGGGGTTTACCCAAAGCTCAAAGGCAGAAGGAAAAACGGAGAGGGGGAAAAGAGGAAGATGGTGGTGCAGTGCAGGTCAGAAGATAGGCTTGGGAAAGGAGGAGAGTCACTGTAGCAAGTGGAAGGGCTTCAGGATCAAGCTGAAATCATATGCCAAAAAGACAATTGTGATTCCATGTGCAGGATTAGGTAAGATCAAGTTGCTTGCTTGAAGGATGGCAGAATAGTTATTTACTTTTTAAACATGTTTTATTTTGCTCTGAAGATCTTAAAAATGGTCTTTGATCTGTTGGTTTCTTCCTGTTCCGTCACTCTGTCTTTCCAGCATAGGTTAATGTTGCTTTTGCATTCAAACACCTGCCTGGATGGTGATAAAGGTGATGATAGTTTCAGAGGCTCCAGTTCTTCTCTTTGCAGAGAGAGGATGAATGAGGAGGACAGAGTAAAAAGTGAGGACAGACTGAAAGAGACTAAGTGTGGAGGGGAATGGAAAGATGGACACTCCAAACAGGAATGCTGATTAAACCTTGAAACAGCCTTTCTTCTAGATTGCCATTGATAGCAGCTGCCAGTCATTTGAGTCCCTTCCACACCCTTGCTGTAGGGAAATGCAAGAAACAGGTTTGTTTCTTTTATATCTGTTCCTACTGGTTGGAGACAAATGTCACATTTGAGAAATCTATTATGTATGATATCTAACACTCTGCTCATCGCAGTATTATCTGAGTGCTTCCCAGTATACCCTGGGTAGTACAACTCTGCATCTCTCATCTCATCGGCCTTTTGGGAGAGCAGCATTGCCATAGGATACGTAATCTTTTTTACACGACCTCAGTCCAGGTCATGGAGTGCGGCGAGGATTTTGAATTTGATSCTATGGGAAGCCAGCACAGAGACAAGGAGTTTGATGCGCTTGCGGCAGGTAATTTTGCAGGCTTCCAGCCAGCTGGAGTTTCCTAAATTTTAAACTTTCATTGCTCTAGGAAACTTGGTGGATTTATCACAGAAAGAGTAAGGAAATATTACATAGGGGTCTAATACCACATTTAAAATAATATTACTAAGCTTTTAATTGAATTTTAGAGGAAGAGTTATTTCCACTGAGCTCTACAGCCAGTCCTTTAGTGGAATAACAAATAACTTCATATAAATTTAACAAATACTGTAACCTCATTAGAAGTGCAGGACAGTCAAATCCAGAAATTAAAAAAATCTTGAGGCAGACCTCCAAAGAGCTGTGAAATGGACTCTAAATGTGCTTCTAAATGGGGGTTTGTGTACATACATACATTTATATATGAGTATATGAATTTGTGTGTGTTTCAAATGTTTAGATGTATCAGTCTCTTTTGGTGCGCCTTTTGGTTCTGAATCCCCCTGCCTACCTCCGGTGTATCAGGGTTACCAGCTGTTGTCGTCTGCCTGATGTTCTGAAGCTTCCAAAATTATAATTAACTCTGTGTCTTTCCCAACCTGCAAATCACTGCAACAGAACTAACATCTATCTGTCCTCAGTTCCATGCCCATTCTGAGAGAGGACTGGAGCTTCTCTTACTCTTAACAGACTGTGTAGCTCCCATACTAGTTCTGCCTCTGGAACCACAAAATCTTACATTAGTTTTTATTCCTTTCCCCAGTATATTAGTTTATCTCTCCCAGCACAGCCTCTTTCAGTCCCATCATTGTTCTTCCTTCAGGTTGTGGGTTCCTCCAGTTCCTTGAAAGGCCTTAAAGAAGTGGTTAAGATCTCCAACTTCTCCTTAAGGCCTAGTCAGGAGAAAGAAATTTTTTCTCAACAAAAATCAGATAAAGGTGGGAAGAGAGCCTTAAAACTGTGAGCATTTTCTGCTGTCTTGTACAGTCTTCCCTCCAGTGAGAATAGTGTCACCTGTGAGAGCTTTGTGGGGAGAGGGAAACTATGCTAACCTTCTCCATCTGCTTCTTTGCTCGACTCTAGGAATTGGACAGGTAGAAAAAGGTCATCATAAAGAGATTCCCCCCACTCCACTCAGCATGGAGATTTTGGATAGGTTTGGAGCTTTTCTTCTCATTGCAAGGTTAGCTTATCTCTACTTGAGTTTACCTAACTTGCACAGGAATCATGAGAGTTGTATAATTTTGGAGTCTTTTTATGGTACAAGGTCTGTTCGCTCATTGTGGGCTCTGTATTAACATCTTAATTAACATATTAATTAACAGCCCAATAACTCTGTTACACAGGGAATGGAAGAGCTGTCAAAGTTGAGATGCAGCTGAGGCAGAGGTTAAGATCTGTTTGTAAGACATTTGTGTTGGAGGGAAGAGCCATTAAATGGCATTCACTTTTGACTGCTGAATTTTTGCATACCATTGCAAAACCAGAATCATTTTCTCTTCTGCTAAACAAAATGGATGTATGCAAGAGAGAAATCACTAGATGTCCCATTGTATATGTTAGACCTGCACACACAGTATACTTCAGATGTACATTGCAGGGGTATAATGTGGTGTATTTAAGCAGCAAGCATAGTCACAAGACTGCTCACGGTAAAGAGCTTCAAGGATGCAAGAGATGTAGTAATGTGAAATTGGATGAAAAGCTCAGTGGTTACATATATGGAATAAAAAGTGATTGTAAGTGGAGCTATTTCAATTTATGTAAAATATTAAATGGGGACCCCAGGGATCAATACTTGAATTTGTACTGTTTCTAATCTATAAATGCCCTAGGTGGAAAATCTAACTGCAAACCTGTACAATTTTCTGGTGATATAAACATGGGAGAAGGTGGAGTACAGAACAGTCAGTGAGCAAATGTAACTTTGAACTAGGTCAGCATATAGCAAACAGAATCTGTTAAAGATATATAGCCAAGTAGATGGGATCTCAGAACTGGGTGAATCTGACAGGAATGGAGTTGTATTTGGTTAAGAAAAATTTAGAAAGAAACACAAATGAGTTGTGGTGTTTCCTGCTAAAAGAGAAGGCAAGAAGAATCCAGTCATGTAGGCAGGCTTAAATGCTGGAGATTTCTGATACTGAAAATTACAGTGTCAAAACACAGTATTTCATCTGCAGTAAAGGAAGTCAGGAAAACTTGCAAACTCTCATCACTTTTGGAAAAAGCAATTCCAAATTAATTTAAACATGAAATCTGATCCATCTTACACTGCACCCTGGAGAAAGCTAGGGAAGTTTGAGATGAGTGTTGGCAAAATCTACTGTGGACCAATTTAGAAAGCCTCCAGTGATCTATCCTGTAAACCTGAGCCAGAATAAGCCTTATTCTGCAATGCCTTCCAGCAAACTCTAGCAAGGGCACTTGGAAGAAACAAAAGGAAGTATCAGAATTCTATCCCTACATTTAATAGTAATACATAAGCTATTCACCTTACCCAATTTGCTTCCATGCTTTGTGAAGTTAATGCCTTTCCTATTCATTTACTTCTGTTATTACGGATTTATATTTTTGTCATTTTGCTTTGTTTTAGAAGCTCTGGCTCTGCCAAAAATTGCCTAGAGTTTCCAGTCATGCTCTTCTGTTGTTTTTCTCCAGTTTAAAACATAATCTAAATAAACCTAAGTATCTTCTGTACCATCCAAACTTTGTGTTTTCAGATATAATTGTTTGGGTATTGACTGGAATCCACGTATGAGTATGCAAAAACTGTGGTGGTGGTGGGGGGGCGGGGGGGGGCTGTGATTATATGTGGGTATGAACTTTGTTTTTTCCAGTAATACCTGTTAGGACAACCTTTCACATCATGTGTGAAAAATATTTGGAATACACTATATTCCTTCTCTTCTACTTCTTTGTTCACTCTTGGATGCCCAGAACTTGTATCTTGGGCTTCTGTTTTGGCTTCTGTCTTACGGTAAGAGCAACATTTCTACAGGTAATGGAATTAGTTGTGTTTTGTTTTCAGTGGAGATCTTTGTCCTCAGAAAGTTAATTTAGATTCTTCTTTAATCATTTTGGCCTTCTGCTTGTCCGGTATATGTATATGCTTGATGAAACCGAGTGCAGGATGGGTTTTTAACACAATAATGATTACTTCTTTTTCACTGGTATTGCGGTTTCTCTCCCACCCATGTGCTTAGTGCACATAAACCCCTAGAGGGAATAGTCATTCCTGTAAGTTGCATTTTTTACCCATTTACATTCTATTACCTATGCCTAACTACTCGCTGGTGCATGGGCTGGTCTGGTGTACAAGTAAGGAATGTCCTACTTGATTAAAATCAGGTTATAGTCTGTTCATCTGTACTGACACAATGGACAATTTGAGCTAGCCAAGATGATGTTGTATCCTTGCTAGCAGCTCATGTTGCTGGAACTTGCAAACTATTGCAAAGTGATAAAATCCATTTCTTTGCATTTCTTACTTCCTTCCATTGTTGTAACTTATTTTAGTTGTCATAGTTGGCGCAGACTTTTGAACTCCCCTAGCCTCTGTGGTGAGGTCTTTCTTCTGTTGTGTATCCTTAATCATGACTTCAGTGTCAGAGAATTGCTTATCTTTCATACTCTCAAAAACTTCATTATGTATTAGACAACTACGGTTGTATTACAAATTCTAATTGCATTGTTCAGGGTTAATTCTGGGTTTTCCAATGAACACTTAGTTTTTCTTCCAGATCTCAATTACAATCTTATCTCGTATCTGGTCCTAGTTAGACTTGCAAAATTGGCTTAGATTGATCACAGCCCCCTCTGTAATTTCACATTCTTCTGTGCCCTGATTAAAAGCACATACTTCATGTGTTTCATTTTTACAAGGAATGCAGTGCTCCTCAAATTTCTGTTACGGTTTCATAGTTAGACTTCTGGGTCTCTGATAGCTGAAAACTATTAAACACTCTTGCTCAGAACCAGCCAATGCCATGTGAAAAATCAAGCCATGTTTTGTATATCTTCTTATTTTGTGTATACAATATTTGGAATACACTATATTCCTTCTCTTCTACTTCTTTGTGTACCAGTACATAACCAAGTGCTGTGTGAATTTCTTCAAGTTTTTTTCTTTTTGTAGATTTTTACAGCTGTCATGATGCTTTTAGTTATTTCATTCTTCCGGTGTGTATGTAATTAAAAAACAAAAATGTCTTTATTTTATCAGTTGCCATCCAGAAATCAGAGCTTCTGGGCACAGTGCAGAATATCACAGCAGTTTGAGCAGATCAAACTGCAAGCTGCCACCTTCAGTGAAGGTCCTGCCGTCATCCCTGATTGTAGGCTATGCAGTGCTGCAGCCCTCCTGCAGTACTACCAGGGTACGCTTACGCAGTCAGCCAGATCTGCTTGCCAGTCGGACTGAAAGATAATTAAGAAGTTTATGTTTTTCTGTTGGATCAGTGAGATTGTCAGTTTGACTGTACAGGCAGAAGGAAGAGGCAGGAACCTGCACCTGCAGAGGAACGAGGGGATACCAGAGCACCTTTCTGCAGCAGCTTGCAGTTAGGTTGGCTTAGACCAGCCTTGAAATCACACCCACAGACCTGCGTCATTCAGTGCCTCAGTTACAGCTGCTTCTGTGTTACACGGCATGAGATTGTAGGGCACAAAATACTTCCTCACTGACTGCTTTTTGTCTGCTTGTGCCTCCCACTCCAGTATCACCTCTTCATGGAGTAGCTGTGGACTGTTACAAGCTTAAAGGGCTTGAAAAAAGGCTTTATATGGTTAACTTGGCAAATGTCTGAGAAGCTTTAGGTTTCTTGTTTTGGAGCTCTTTTTTTCTGTTGTTTTTTCTTTTTTAAACTCTTGACAGAATTTCTGGACTTATACTTGACCAAGTAGGAAAAACAGCCTCCACACAGAGAATAGGGCTGACCATTATTACCTGTATTACCTCTTAGTTTGGAGATACTTGTCTGATAGGGCATATTTATAAGTAAAAACCCTTAGAAAAACAAAATCTTTCTCTTTTTGTGTTCCTTAACCTCATGGCAGAGCTGAAGAGATACATGAACCAATGCTGAGGTGATGTTTATTCTCCAGGGTAAAGAAAAATAAATGAAAGAACAAACTCTTTTCTTCTACCATTCTCATTTCTGCTGAAATTTTACCAAATTTATCCATGAAAAGCACAGGTTAAAGAGTTACATTGCTGCTGAATACAATTCTAAAATTTAAAAACAAGTTTTTACAATTCTTCTGATGAAATGAAGTGCAAGTCATAGAAAAAATAAAACCAAACCTGGTGTGTAGATGTCACTCAAACTGGAGCTAGGAAAAACAGAACAAAACATGAAAAATATTTTGTTCAGAACATTTTTAAAATCTTCTGTGAAAAGTGCCCCTTTTTGGTTCTGAAGTCCTTTTCTCTTTATTCCTAAGTAGCAGATCTCAACTTTGTTGATACCTGGAGCATGATGGGAGGAGCTGTGATTTGTGGTTGCAGCTGGGGAAAGCAACAATTCTCATGAGGCTCCTTTGAACACAGCACCCCATCTGCTTCACAGTGCTGCAGCCTGTTTCTAGGGCCGCATGTGAGACACACCTGGCTGGAGGTCTAAGAAGTATTATCTGGCTTAGGGGGTTCTGGAGCTGGAGAGGTCTCTGCATTGGACTGTGAATGCAGAAGTTGCCAGCATCACAGGAGACAGGGACTAGATGAGAGATCTTCCTGCAGAGACTTGTCAGGGGACATTCAAAGTGGGTTTCTAACCATTAAATCAGTGAGATTCTAGAACAGCCTCCTAGTAGGACTAGCGGGACAAGAAACTAACTACTTTCAACATCAATTTTTATAAATATATGAAAGTGATTATATACCGTTATTATGTAGTAGCAGGGGATGGGACTCAGTGATCAAAGATGTTCCTGCTAGGTTTAATTGCTAAAGCAAATAAAAAATAAATTTTCCCAATTGGAATTTGCAGATGGAATGGGGAAAAGAAAAGAAGCTCCAAAGCAGAAGCCTTCTGCAGCTCTGAATAGGCTTCCTCATAGTCTTAGCCAAAGGTTGACTCTGGAACATAATAAATGCTTATTCTGCATTGATGACTTTGTTACTGATAGATACATCAATAACTGCTACAGGATACTCGTACCCCCTTATCTGAAACCTTCTATTACATCCATTTAGGAATCAGAAATTTCATCTGCTAGCCACCAGATTACCTGGCCAGTTTTATTTTACCAACTCCCTGTACTGCTGTAATATAAAATGGTACACCAAACTGGCCATTGCAAATTTGAGGGGACTGTAAAATAAAGTCTGCTGTTTCAAAAAAAAATTCCATGGGAAATAGTTAATTTTCATGTTTAATTAAAAAACTTGATTTATGTGAGGCTACAGAATTTTTAGTTGACTGCACCAGAATTCCATAAAAATTCAGGCACTTTCCATAGAATTTCTAGTTAATTGTTGTGTGTTTTAGGCCTTGACTATTAAATCTGACTCCCCTCCTGTGAGCAAACAGCGCATTGCCTGGATTGCTTTTTGCCCTCCAGTGAGGAAATTACAAGAATATCTTGAAGTATTTACAAAGAAAGAGTGAAAGGGAGGAAGGGAAACTAAACATACAGTTTTGGCCATGTTGAAGATAGAGCTTCATTAGAAATAGGTCAAATACTCATTCTTAATTAAATGTATGGTAAAAATATTCTGAAATATGCATCTTAGAACTTAAAGTTATATAAACCAACTTTAAACATTATTTCAATTGGGCCAAATACAGTTTAAGCTTTATTTTAAAAAATACTGCTTTACCATGAGCATCTCTCACAACAATCGTTTATTTTAATGCGGAGAGCTTCTAAAATGCTCTGATAGCAAGACTGTGAAGTGCAAGTTTACATGCAGTGTTGAAGATATTCATTAAAATTGTAATTAGACTCACGATTAAATTCAGTCGCAGTAGAAACTTTGTGTGTAAGTGTTGCTACAGGAAGAACCTCCAGTCTGAAAATTAGTTCAGCAGTCTGAGCTATTTTAATTATGCAGAGTTGATGATCATTGGAGAAAGAAACCTTTATTACTACACCAGAATGCTGATTCTCTCCCCCCCMCACACACTGCCTGTTTTCTGGGCTACAGTGTGGTATGTTTTGATAATCTGATGATGTTCTATGTAAATAACAGGAAAGTTAATCTGAGTAAGTTCACTGTCCTAATATTAACATTTTATTAAATGACCATTCATATGGTCATTTAATGTAGCACATATCTTGCTTATCGTATTACAGTGGTAGCTTGCAGTTGCATGTGGAAACTTGGACTTGTAGTGAGATGTTTTTTAATTTGCAGAATTTTGCAAAGCTGCATTGCAAGGCAACATCTTGTTTCCATTTTTGCAAACCCAAAGCTGTGACAGAGATGCTGATGGATGGCTCTAGCTGTCTAAAATGTCACAAATATACCTAAATTTGGCAAATCTGAGTATAGCAGAAGGAAGTGTCCCTCCCCCTATTCATATCTAATTTGATTATTGAGAGAGTCCCCTATCTTAGCAGTAGATTTTGTGCATCGGTTTAGAAGAGCTTGCTTCTGTGAAATGGAACCTGGCTGTATTTCAAGTCAAAAAGCAGAGGGTACAGCACGCATGCTCCTTGCCAACCCCTTCCCCTTCATGCACGCGTCCTAGTGCGGTGCGGAGGCGGTGAGTGGTCTTGCAAAGATTTTTAGGCACGGTGATCTGATTGCAGTACTCTGCCCTGCTGCTTGGGAGACGGGCTCAGGCTGCAGTGGCTAAAGAAGCGATGTGATTATTGCTCGGGTCTAAAAGGGCTCCTCTGTCCCTCCCCCAATTTTCACCCATTGTTCTGGAATTGAATTTCCAAACTTCACACACAAATTATTGTTTTGTTTTTAGACGTGTAAGTTTTAAGAGTTCTTTTGAGATTCCTTTATTTTTGAATATGACACATGAGATGTCTAAGTAAATTGACAAATTTAGCCAGGTTTACAAATTCATGGTCAAGCTACCTATTTAGGTACTTTGACGTGATAAACTACACTCTTCCTTTATTTTCTATAATATGTGTTCAGGATTATATAATTTTATTTAGAAATAAAAACCTTGAGGTGGACTTGGGTGCATACATCCAGGTGGGCTAATACATGTGGAAAGACATGATCATTAGACCAAATTAAAGAACAGGCAATACAAGGAAAGGTGTGGAAAGCTTGTTGTGTGATGCAGTGCAAAACCGCTGACATTCTCCATGAACATATTATTGTTACTGTTGGTAAAAATAGAGAAAATCCTTGGTTAAGACATCAGACCGACCAGGTTTCACACTGTTATCACCTGTCACCCATCTATCATAAAAACAGAATATACAACCTTTCTTATTTTAAGATGGAACCACCTTTTTTGCCTGCCCTACAATGCATGTTTTTTGCATGCACAAATTCAAAAATTAACCTCTTATTTCTGTAGGTGTTGTAAAACTGCTATTTTTTGTAATTATAATTGTCTTCAGCAGTGCCCTGTAACAGGTGCTATCCACATACCACTGAGGTCCTGGCCTGTTCCTCCTGGGGAGGAGAATGGAGTTGCAGCTCTGGGATCTGGCTGAATTCTGTACCGCTGGTAAATGTAGTTGAAAGGATACGGAAGTTCCTATTAGAGAGCAAACCTAGGTGAATATTTGGGATTTTGATGAGTGGACAGTGACATGTATATGAACCTTTTGTTGGCAGTAGTCTGGTAATGGCTTTACTTGCTTTTTCCTTTTAATAACGTTGCTAGGAAGTGCTGTGGAGCAAACTATCTTAGCTAAGGTTTGTTTCTGTGTTAAGTGTTTTTTACTAGGAACAACCCCATCATAGCTACCCAAAGGTAGTTTGTCCTCTCTGTCACTTGGATGTCCCTGTTTATGTTGCTACGCTCCGTGACCTCCAGTGCGACATAGTGCTGAAGGAGATCCGAGGCTGGTGTCCCCTTGTTAGTTTGGGCCAGCATAAGCAGTCAGCGCAGGGAAACATAGGTCTTAATCTTCACTCGTGGCGTTTTTGCAGGGTGTGTTGTACTTGCTAGGTTGCTCCCAAGTAAGTAAGATAGGCGTGGGATTGCCAGCTGGAGGTTTTGTGGAGTCCTCGACTGTCCCCTAGTGAGGGGGGATTTGGAGGGCGGCGGCAGGCCGGAGGAGAAAGCCGGGAGGCAGCAGCAGTGCAGATCTCGTGCTTTGGCAAAGAGAGAAGGACTTGAGGTGTTCGCTGAAAGCTTTTCAGACTAGATCTCCCTTGAAATCATTTCTACAGACATACCTTAGTAGTTCCTTTTCCTTGTTTTTTACCTGTGGTTTACTTTTACACAATACTAAGTATGTGGTACTGCTTGTTTTTTAATTGATTTACAGAACATAGTTTCTTTCACTTTATTTTCTCTCTGGCTGTCGGTATTAGAGAAGTCAGTGGTAGCTGCGTGTTTGCCCCACCTCCACTGGTTGCCAGTTGTTACTGTTACATTTCTTTATAAGGATGGAAGCTTTTAGTTTTGTGTGACCTCCTCAAGGTGGTTTTCAAATACATAATTTTTTGCCTTTATTCTAGCAAATAAACAATCATTTGTGTTTATAATAGTCTATACATCTTTTTCCATTGAAGTAATCAACATAGCAATAATATGAGTTTTAAAGAAATATTAGTATAGCATGATAAATACGAACCTTACCAGCTTTGACAGTAACCCAAGTGAAGATATTCTTTACTCTCTCTGTCTTCTTAAATGACTCTCTGCATATCATGGTGGATGGATTGACATGAAAGTAATTTAAATAGCCATTTTTATTACTGATTTAAAACCCGAAGCAGGAAAGCTTGTTTTAAGTAATAGATTTTTAAGGATCTTTTTTTTCCTCTGCTCCTTCTCAGCTGCTTTCCCAAAGAACAGTTAGTCTGTTGATAGCCAATGAATTTGTATTTTGAGAGTTGAAGGTGCCATTGCATGTTGGTTTGCCACAAAATATTGCCTTTCCAATAAAAGAGACAATTGCTAGTTAATCCTATACACATTATTTATTTTATTCATAAATAAAAAAGCATATTTTCACATTATTATCTGAACTAATTTCAAGCACTGAATGTTTTATTATTCTAGTGATATGTATTTTGGACACCTTTGGGGGGAAATTAGAATTCAATTAATAGATAAAAAATCATGCTGTAAATTTAAAAAAAAACAGTTAATTTAAACATGCTGAACATATAAGAAAAGTAAGTTTATCAAAACATGTTTCACTTATAAAATACAATCATGTAACAAAATAACTGTCTTGTGCAACTAAGGAGTTGATGTAATGGCTTCTGGTGGCTGAGTCTGCCCGGAATTTAGAATTAGTAGATCTCATTCATTCATACCTCGTTCTAGCCTTTAAATTGGAAGGGGGAAAAGAAATTTATGTTTTCTCAGGTTACAGGTGGTTGCTCTGTTTTTCATCATCTAGTCACTGAGCTTGCTAGTTAAATAAGTAGAAGTGAAGAAAATAGTCCCTCTCCACTGGTCTGCAGAGCCTACTATAGTAAAAGTCTGATTGAAAAACAAAATGTAATATTAAAGTTTTAATGAGACACTTTAACCCTGTCCTTGGGCCTTTCGCATAGATTATCATAATTTCAAATTTAATATTAAATAGGCTTATTTTTAAAATGAAAACATTATTTAATTTTAAAATATGATTTTCACATAAACTGCTTAAATGTAGCTTAATTAATCCTGTTAGATGTTAATTTGGTTTAATTTTTGTAGGTGTCCCTATATAGATAAGCATTGTGCTGGCATTTACTGGAGTTACAGATAAATTAACCTGAAGAGCGAGTGGAAATACCAGGTGGGAAGCATTCCCACTTGCTTCTTAACTGCAGCAGGGAAAAAAGACCCCAAGTCTGAGCTGTGGCCAGCTTTGGAGCTGCAGCGATTTCGCCCGGCTCGTGCTGCTCTTGGGCAGGATGCCGAGGGATACGCACTTGTGCTGAAGAGCGTCAGAAATGAAAAGTGGGCACCACCGCCGTGGTTGTGCAGCCTCGTTCGGTGCATGGGCGCGCGTTTCCTGTCCTCGCCCTCGTCGAGGGCATGCGGGGCATTCAGCACAATGCAGAACTGCGTCCTCCACCTGCAGCTTGTAGGTAGAGTGCAATAAGTACATGCAGCTTTTACTAACGTAAAAAGTGTGTTTCTTGCTCAACGTGCCTTCCAGCCTGGGTCCATGATGATTAAGTGAAAATGTAGCTACATTGAACCATCTGTTGGCAACGGTCTTGTAATGGTGCATTGTGCAAAAATGTCCAGCAGTAAGGAAGCGGTGATAGGTGAGGAGGTGGTAATAGGCCAGACCTCGCCTCCCCATCAAATCGGTGAGGTCTGATTTCTGGGCACAGTTGTGATGTCAGCGAGAGAACTTTCACTCAAATCACTGTATTTTAAAAAAAGCACATTGTAAAAATGCGTTTTCTGGTTGAGCGTCTCCTTTTCATTGCTGAACAGAAAAATCTTGAGTAGGTGTTAGGGAAGGAGGAAAAAAGGAATCTTGGATGAAGGCCTCACAGCTGCTTGACAGTATATATTAAAAGATCCCTTTGCCTTTTTAATTTTTGATTTTGCTTTCAAGTTTCTCTTGGTATCCCAGTGGAATTGGGGGAAAATTATTAACACAATACTGCAACATGCAATTGGAAGGGAACTGTATTTGTGCACTAGGCAGGTAGGCTAAAAATGGCTTAAGGGAGTAGCAAATATTTTTGGTATGTGTTTTAAGTGCTGGAGAGAGAAGATGTCTGAAAAGCATCGGGGGAAATAACGAAGCAGCCAAAACCTGTCTGAATATTTATTTGTCCTCAGCCATGTTTATGTGCTTGCTGTCCATTTATTTTTTTATTTCAAAACTGCTTCATAACTGCATACCCCCAAAAAATCTCCCTGGTTGCTTCCCTTGCAGATTTTCCCTTGTGGGCAGAATTTTACTTCTTTTCCTCCTGTTATGAAGGGTGCTGTCTGCCCTGAGATCTATGTAACTTGGTTTTCCTAGACAGAGAGCTGGTTTTGAGGTGCCAGGGTAGAAATTTAACACTCTGTATGCAGTATAATGACACATTGCTGAGAAGGAAATGCTTTAGGAAGGGGCAGGGCTGAGGATTTCCCCCCAGTCAGGATCTACCACCACAGAGAAGAGTGCAGACTGGTGCAGTGCGCGGGCGCTGGCCGGGAGACCGGGCAGCCCTCCCGGCCCTGCTGCGGGCCGGCGCCGCTGCGCAGGACAGGGCTCTGCCAAGGGAGAGTGGGGGATTTTCCCCAGCATGGGTTATCTGCCCCAAGGGATAGAGATTTCCCATAAAATGTATTTCTGGTATATTTGTACCTTCTAGTGCAGACAAGGTAGTGGTGTAATTATAAACTTGTCAGCTAAGAAGAATAAACACCCGAAGCAAGCAATAACTTGCCCTTCTTGTGTCAGGACTTTAACTCAAGCTAGGGATTCGGGTTAAAAAAACCCTTGCAGTCTGCCCCCACACGCCCAGCCCCTCCACTTTACATTAGTGGGAACGCACATCTGCAGATCACCAAGATAAAATTTAAGTGATGCTAGACATGGTATTGCCTGATTCTTTTCAGTTTTAGATGAGGAGAATGAGACTCGAAAAATGATGGTAGAAGAGAGTTTGATTCTCTAAACTAACATCTCTCAAAATCTCATGGGAGACTCTCATGCCAATTCAGCTGTCTCATCTGACACTCCTTTTCCTTGCTTCAATTACTTACTACTATTATTTCATGTGCTGGTGTTACTGTCTTCACTGACAGCCCTGCACTTACTACCTGTTTGTGTTAGACACCTGTTGTCTCTCAAGGGTCCCATAATACTTCATACTCTTCCTCTGTTCCTGGTGGAAACTAGTCACCTCAAGGAAAAAAGAGGCACCCAAGCTCTGTGACTTAACAGTTGCTGCTAAAATTGTTCTCACTCAGGAAGAAATTTAAGAACAGAACCACTGTCCAGAACCACTAAGCTCCCACTGACACTTACTGGAATGCTTAACTTCCTGTAAATATTATTTGACATTTCTTCACCTATTTTGAAGTGGTAGTGACAACTTGATTGATAGATGGAAATGCCTTGTGGCTTTCTAGCTGTCGTTAGTTCTTCTGTATTTACATCGCAAGTGCTGCTTTGTTACCCTCTGAGATGAACTCTCAGAGAAATCAGATGAAGAAATGACTGTAGATCTGCTAGCGTAGGTACATTGTCAGTGAATTCTTTTTGTGTGTATGTACAAATGGAAGTGCATCGCTTTTGAAAAAGGTATTGTTAGAAAGGGAAATAACATTTACTGTTCAGGAATCCGGCACATAGGGCAAAATGCACCTTGTTCTTCTGGAACTGTTTGCAAGCAAAATTAGTCCCTTTTAAATTGAAATGCAGACAACAAAGTCCTCTTGCTACCAAGAACTTCCCCTGCACATCCCTGGTTGCTTCTTTTCCAGCTCTTCAAATCTAAGGGTAAATTATCTGACTAAGAATTTAATGATTCATCTACTTGCTGGATGGTGACCAAACGAATCATTTTAGTGATGAAGCAACGATTTTGTGCAGGCCAGATTATCTCTGCAAGGCTGCCTCTACGTACTGTAAAACCGAATTAATAGAAGCAAGTAAAACAGCACTTGTAGACAATGAGTGTAATGTAATGAACCTTTTGAAGTTTTACCATCCCCTTTCACTATGATTCAGGTAATTTCAGAAGACTGGAAAGAATAGGCAGGTTTTATTTGACTATTTTAATACTCAAGGTATCACAAAACAGTTTCGGAAGGGGAAAGAAAAATAAGCAATAAAGGACTGAGTTCTAGCCATTGTAATAGGAGATACAGTCAAAATCCTATTTTTGCTGATTGATATTATTGTTAGGCAGCTCAACTCTCTAGCTTTTCAGAAAACAATTTTCGGAAGAAATAAATATGACAATACAAGACTTTCTTAAAACACAGAATTTCTCTGCTTCCCATTCAGATGACTGCTTAAAAAGAATTCACCAGTTCGATTAGAGGCATTGTTAACACATAGTCTATGACCTTTGTCATTTTGGAAAAGAGGATTTAATAGAATATTGCTATATTAACCCCTTATGTGCACTATTCCTTTCAAAATAACCTGCAGTCACACAGGGTCTCTGAATTTATGAAACTGTGGAGAAAAAGATAAAACAGAAACATAATTATGAGCTGCTTAAGGGAGAACAGTTCACTGAACTGTGCTGCCACCACTGGAACTGATACTTGAACCTGTCTGTCACTGACAATCTTCAAGGCTTGGTTTAGCGCTGAATCTGCAGTTATATCTCCTCCTGCAAGCACAGAGATCAGACAGAGTAGCAAGACTGCCTCGGAAGGAGGAGCTGTTTTACACAGTCGAATACCAGAGGATAGCCTGACAGCCTCTGACATGATGGGTATCACAAATGTCTTTCTCCATAAGTGGATTCATATTCACATTGGGCCATTGTAAAGTGGGCATAATTGTTACTGTTGTGCTGCAGAAGGAGGTGCACTCTGAATTCCTTTGTTTTTCATGTTCAACATTTTGGGGATGTCAGTGATGTATAATGCCTTGTAAAGGAGAGAGGAGTGAATTGCATGATTGTATATGGCTAAAATATTTGTTTTCTTTGCTTGAGTTTGCAGCTTAAGTCCCTTCAAAGTGCTTTTAAAGATGCTTTTCAGCATGCCCAACAAAAAACATAGCTCATTAGTAGTTGCTAGATGAAGCTGCACTTGCTAGTATATGGGCTAGCCGGGCAAAAGCATGTCATGCCAGAGACCATTTCAACAAACTTTAGTAGAACAAAATATTGAAGAAGCATGACTAGTCCAGGAAATTTCTGTATTGCTGAAACATGGGAGACACGTTACAGACGATTGCATTGTACAACACTGAACAGGATGCAGAATCACTTCAGCTGAATTCCTGAGTGAAAGCTCCTGCTCTTGATGCTGAATAGGGCGAAGCTGTGTTGAACCATTCAGTATTTACACATTTTAATAATTTTTTGTGTATCAGTAGGAATAACACTGATGGTTAGTGACTTCAAAATCTGAGGTCGGGAGGGCACAGAATTTCATGTCTTTTAATAGCTCTATGGCATGGTTGATTTGGAGTTAGTCTGTTGTAGTGATCCCTTAATACAAGGGGAAAAATAATAATAAAGACGAACTCAAATGCATAGGTTAATGGAGGAGGACTCAGATGGCGATCTCATGATTTTTGTTAGCTAATGCAGAAAAGAAAGCTAAGGTAGACTTCTGCTGGGGTCTCTCACATTTCTTTTTCTGAATTCTCCTCCAATACCCATAGACACTGGGCAGCAAGGGTAAATAAAGGGAAATTAGATATGTTCCTGGGCTTCAGCAATCTTGAGTCATCACTTTTAGCAGTGAGCACATGGTAATAGGGCTGCACGCAGTCCTCTTCACTTTGCACATAGTGGACAATTTTCATGGAAAAGACATATTAGTCACATTAGGCCAAATTGTTGCTGTCATAATATGAATAATTGCAATAGTGTTTACATGTAAATAGCTAGAAAATACGATGGAAGGATAGCCAGACCTGCGTAAATTACTTAGATATTACACCAATTCTAGAAGTTACACAAAAATCAAAGACTTATTCATAAGAAAACACTGAAGAAAAACCTACAGCAAAAGACGGTTTTTGCATCAGTGATGGCGGTAGTGTCTCTGCCCTGGCTTCTGAAAAGACAGGAGGACCTGGGATTCAGGAACATTCTTGTTCTGCAGTAATTAGCACCAAATGAGTTAGTGACGTTTCCAGCAGTACATATGCTCTTGTGCTTTGACTGATTCCTTGATGCTGTGTATCTCTGCTCCCATGCTTTCCTCACCGTGGATGAAACACAAGCTTTTTGCTGACGGAGGCTGGTGTTTGTTCAGTGCTGTTGGCAACTGAGCTGTTCCTTCCCTGAGACTCCTCCTGTCCCAGTGGTTACTCTGCTGAGATAATCGTTGCTTTTAAGCTGTGCAAAGCATCTGGTGCACAGTCCTCACTGAAAAGGTGGGCTAAGATTTCATAAGACTGTTGGGAGGAGGTACAGCTATGGTGTTTATTTTTCTTCCTTTTTGTTCCCCTAACACTAGGTTGCTCTGGAAGTGGTTCCTACAAAATTTAGGCTCACCAGGGCTCTTTCGGATACAGCAGCGTCCCTGGGCTACCTAACTAGTGCTGTGCTGCCTGGAATCATGACCTGGTGCAACACTTTTCCTGCCAGATCTCTTTGGCTCTCTACACTCAGCTCCTACTTCATCACAGCTTGCAAAGGGATCCTAAGGAAGTAATTCCTTCTCTGGGAAAATCTCTTCTAGGGCTTTTATGTCACTCCATTCCCTTTATGTATATATGGTCGTCCTTTCTTTGGATGGAAAGAAATTCTTCCCTTGAAGTTTTGCATTGTCCTAGATAAAATAAAAATTTCCACTCTTACAATCCTGGTGGAAAAGAGGCAGGAACAATACTGGTTTACGTAGTTGCGGGATGTGTTGTTTTTCAGCATCATTGCCCCAAGAGTAAGAGACTAGTGTAAACTGTAGCTCTTAAGTATCAACAGTGGTACTATCCACAGCTTGATTTTTAGGCCTTACTTGAAATTTCAAGGGTGGGCAGATAGGAAGTGGTTGATTATAACTCATAAACTGGCCAAATTAAATCCAGGAAGAGGAATTCTTTTCCAACAATAACTACATTTTAAAAATTAGGGTAAAAACTCCCTTGGAGCTGGTTTTAAATTATTTTGTGGAGCCCTCACCTTCCTAGAATTGCTCATTTCAATATTTAGAAGATCTCCAAATATATAAACCTACTGGAAAAACAACTCAGAAGGGCTTTTTATCCCTTGCTTTAAATACATAATGATATAAGGGAATATTTTGACCAGGAAGAACAAAACTTAAAATGCCATTTAGATAAATGAAACATATTTTCTCATTTAAGGTATTCCAGTTACAGGAACTAAATATTTTGGGATCAGATAACAGTACAAAATACTTTTATAAGTACCTTTGATACTGGTATGAGTAATCCTGACTTGCTTTAAAAATATACTGGGAAGTGACACACATTGCTATCAGCATGTATAACTTTCCGTAAAATAGCTATTAGATTTGCACTTACAGAATTACCAGAATGGAACCTCTATTTTTGGTCAAATGTTCAAAATATTTTTCTAATTCCATACTGCTAACATCTTGTCCCCATAATGCTTGCATTACTTCTAAAAGATTAGTAAACACATGGTGGTAGTAACATAATTAATATTCATGGAAAATAATTGTCAAGGGAGTTTGTTGATCTTTCAATCTGAATGAAGGATAAAGTAGGTTTCTGCTAGATTTTTTTAAATGCAAACTGCATACTTCTTTTTTCTCTTAAATTAAAAAACAAACCAACCAAACAAAAAAGCTGAGAAGGATTCTGTCATACTGATAGTACTACCAGCTGTCTAGACACATAAGTAATGTGAGGTGATTCTGAGACAGAGCACTTTCCCATTCTTCTTTTCTTGCTTGTAGTTAGACTCTTTCTTATTAAGGAAAATATTTATTCCCTGTTTAAGAATTTGTAGTTTGAAATAAAAAGGAGGATGAATTTCAGAGAAGGGGGGAAACTGTCATTATCATTGTAACTATATTATTTTGCATAATCTTTATGATAAATGAAAGTAAAGCAACAGAAGTTAAGCTTTGTGCAGCATTGTGTGTTACTGTGAGTGTCTCTGAAACCTTTCTCTCTCTCTAGAATGTTAAATAGAAGCCCTAGCTTGGGAATCGATAGTTCAATTAGATTATATGGTAGGGTTTTGGATGACTGTTAGCATAGCCAGGAGATTACTTTTCTTGGATATTGGGATGAAGCTGTTCTGGAATGGGAGCCTGTAACTGCACCTTTAGCTAGTCTGCGCTGGGACAAAACTGCAGTAAGAAACAGCCATAAGCTTGCGGTTTTTTTATTATGCGTGCTGGATGCCCAGGGACTAAAACATAATTAGCTATCCCACATCTAGAAGGAAACAGAAACCATTTGCAGTACATACAAACATCGAAAGGAAGTATTAGGCCCAGATCCCAAGAAGTATGTACTTAACTTTAAGTATGCAAATTGTTGCACTGGAGTCAACAATACCATTTAAGTACTTTAGCATATTGGAACATTAGTGCCATAAAATGACAGTGCACAGTCATTATGGCATAGTTGACTGGAAGACTTCATTTTGAAAAGAACAAAAATTAGGATGTTTTGTGTTGGGTTAAAATTTGAACTACAGTTTGCTTTTTAAAATCTTTAATAAGTATAGATGTATGCAAATAACCCTTCCTAACAGTATCACAGGCAGCTTGGCCAAAAGAGACAATGCAGTATTGACCTCCTAAAATAAATGTTTGTAAATTCTCTCCAAAAAAATTCAAGCATAATGATGTCTGTTGTTCTGTAACATCAACATCCATGTGCATTGCGCAAATGCCATTTTGAGTATTTGTTGGATACCTAACGCTGAAATGTTTGAGCATGAACTTACTTTGTAGCTATGAGATCATCCATATAAATTACACTGGATTAAATGGGCTTTAGTTTGCAGTTTTCCATCTCCTCACACATAGACAAGAGTATTTCATTATGGGAAGCTTAATTTTTTATGAAGATTATTCTTGTAAAAACGTTGCATGGATTGGAGTAGAGATAAGCATCTCTTCCTCTTTGTTAAATAGTAGGGTGTCTTTTCTAACACAAATGTTATCTGGGTGGTCTTCTGGTAAATTCATGAAGAAAAAAAAAAGCCCAAATTGTTAATTTAGAGAGGGCTAAACATTTCCATAAAGATGCCTTTTCTGGAAGCAACCATTTAACTATTATAAACGATCTATCTGTTCAATAGTACAGTAATACTGCAGGCATCCTTTGTGAAGCTTAGGCATTGTTCATTATCATAATATTTCTGGCTGAGAGGTTTGAAAAGGTTAGTCTTTATTCTTAGAGTAACCAATTTAGAGAAGCTGTAACGAATTACAATTAGAAAAATCACAGATTTTGTATTGATCAAACTCCAATAGCTCACTCAAAGAATTAATTAGAAGGAAGCAAGAGCAGTGAAAGGTGCCAGAGCAGTCTGAAGTACAGAAAGCATTAGAGAGAGACCTGATATCCTATGGAATCTTGGCTGCTTATCTTGGCATAATTATCTTTCTTGTTTCCAAATGTGTCTGTTAGTGTCCCAGGTTCTTTGTAAAGGGCCCTGAGGTTTGTAAAAGCAGCAATACACTTGCCAGTGTCTATTGGTAGCTTCTGTTTCATGAGGGAGAAGAGAACTGCAACCAATCTCAGAAAGCGAGCCACCAGTGTAGCTAGGAACACCAGTGGAAGAAACATGAAGGTCCAAAATCACAGAATCACAGAATGGTTGAGGTTGGAAGGGACCTCTGGAGATCATCTAGTCCAACCCCCCTGCTCAAGCAGGGTCACCTAGAGCACGTTGCACAGGATCGCGTCCAGGCGGGTTTTGAATATCTCCAGAGAAGGAGACTCCACAGCCTCTCTGGGCAACCTGTTCCAGTGCTCTGTCACCCTCACAGTGAAGAAGGAACTGCCTGTGTTTCAGTTTGTGCCCGTTGCCTTGCGTCCTGTTGCTGGGCACCACTGAAAAGAGTCTGGCTCCATCCTCTTGACGCCCTCCCTTCAGATACTTGTACACGTTGATAAGATCCCACCTCAGCCTTCTCTTCTCCAGGCTAAACAGGCCAAGCTCTCTCAGTCTTTCCTCATAAGAGAGATGCTCCAGTCCCCTAATCATCTTTGTAGCCCTTTGCTGGACTTGCTCCAGTAGTGCCACATCCCTCTTGTCCTGGGGAGCCCAGACCTGGACGCAGTACTCCAGATGTGGCCTCACCAGGGCTGAGTAGAGGGGGAGGATCACCTCCCTCGACCTGCTGGCAACACTCTTCCTGATGCACCCCAGGATACCATGACCAAGGACCTCTGCTGTACACCTTTGCCAGAAAAAGATGAACTTGAGGACATAATGGAGTGGAGCTGGAAGAGTGAGGAGAATGGGAAGTAGAAACAGTATAATATTAGCAGCAAATACCGCAGCAAAAATCCCTTTGCTGTCTTCAACTAAGCTAAACATTAGTGCAAAGGCACAATACTGTATCTTTCCTGTTGTACACTGCTTGGAAGTATTCTTCTCTTGCTGTCTCATTCTCACTTGCAAATATAGCACAATATGAGATATAAATGTATTATCTAGTTACCGTCCTTAAGGCACCCAAAGCATAGAGCTACACTGCATGCAATGATAATTGTCAATGTGTATATGAACAACTTACGAACTCTGCTTGGTGTTACAGAGTCTCCGTAAGTATCAATTTCTATTTTGATTGCATGTCTATTTACTTTCTTTTGTCTTTTTGCCTTTACCTCGGGCCAAAAATCAAAGACTAACACTGACTGTTTACATGGCAACAACCTGTAAATGTAAATAGCAAAGAATTGACGAGGTGGTTCCTAAAAAAAAAAAAAAAAAAAAAAGTTATCTGCTAAGGAATGCCAACTGTTTCTTACCAAGTCTTGGCAAAGGAAATGGAACGTATATGAGGAGAAATCTCTTACCATGAGGAGGGGGAGACGGGCAGGCATAAGACTGCATGGAGTAACCAGAACCAAAGCAAAGCCGCATGATGCAGAAGAGGAGATATGTTCAGGGAGGCAATCCTGGAGGATCCTTAGAGGATACTAAACAAAATGCTCGAGTGTGGTATTCAGACAGAGAATGTATTTATGTTTTACTGGATTTCTCTACATCTGTATATTCCTTGTGCAAAAAATAATCATGTTAGAAACCTTGATAAAGTGTGCGAGTTCTACATTTAGACTAATATATATCCCTGGACAGGAGAACTGTAAACCAAAGGAATGAAGCTGTGCTTAAACTACAAAACATGCTCACAAAGTATGCTAGAGAACCAAAGAAAGAAACTGCAGAAGCCTGTAGAGAAAGCTAAAATCCTCTCAATGCAGTGTGATGGGACTCAAACACCATGCATATCTAACCATGGAAACTACAGTGGACCTATTATGATATGTGCATTTCACTGCATTGTTTGGCAGAACATGAAAAGTTCTTTAGTTTTCAGTCAAACAGAAAAGTAACCAAAAAATAGAGGGTTTCTGGTTCATCATTTAGCCTGTTACATTGTTTGAAGATAAAAAAGGAAGAGTCTCCATTTATTTGGGAAGTGTTGTCATTTCACATTACTTTCCCAGCAAGGTAGAGATGAATGCCAGCAACAGAGCTCACGATACAAACTTCCCCAGAGATTGGGAGATATTTTTGTTTTATGCCTACACACTGATGTGCAGAACCAATAAGGGGTTGGACTCCAATTGTCCTATATATTTAAATGATAGATAAAGTAAGACAAATCTTGTTCTGTCATTCCCCTAAGCAGTTAGCTTGCATCAAAGCTTAGCCTTGAAAAAATGTTGAGAAAAATAAAATGAAAAAAATGACAAGAATTAATTGGCCACTGCAACTCTCAAGGGTCACAGCCTTATGGGCTTTTACAGGCAGGTTCTTCTGGTTCACCAGCCATGCCTATGTAGAGGGATGGGCTGCCACCACTTCTGCAGTGACTTGTGCTCTGTCCAGTGTCACTGGGTTATTCTCCCTCAAGAAAACACCAGGTGTAAAACAACCCATTCTCAGTGCAGCTGTCACCGTGTGAGTGAGAACCTGTCATGATGTTGAAAAATGCCACTGGTGACAATGGATGCATGTCCCTTTCTTGTTGCTCCCTCCACTGAAAACATTTAGAAGGTGAAGGCTGATAGCTGATGCCATGCTAATAGCAGCAATGGATATATGAAGTTGAGGAACAAGTAGATTCAGCGTGAATTATTGTTTCAGGTTTTTTGCTACAAAATCAATGAGTGATACAAATTGAGCATATCTCTCTAAATAAATTTTTAGCCAACCTACAAAAAAACCCCTGTGATTTGTTTGCCTGCATGTTTTCTCTTTAGAAATGATGAATATTTCATGGTATCAGGCCTGTAAGTCAAACTAGAGACATTATTAAAAATCTAGGAGAAATAACTTTAAAAAAGATGCATGTGATGAAACTTCAAATCCAAAGTGGTGTTAGAATGGTGTAGGTTTGATCATTTTCTCATTAATCTAAATGTTTCATGACATAAATAGCCTGATCCCAAGAGGTAGTGAATGTAGCTTAGCAGCTGTTTTGTACACGTCATTTATTTTTCCTGGTGAGATACAAATGGAAACATGGTATCTGCTCCAGTGAACTTAGAAGAGAGGGAGTTGGAGATAAAACTTACACATGGAAGGTAGTTAGGAGGTGATTAAACACATCATAGGATTACAGCTGAACCGACTCTGCAGCCTCAGTTTTGTGATGTTCCTGTCCTTGGGTTGCTCTGGCAGCTCAGGGCTGCGTCTCACTCTTGCACATGAAGTATGTGTCTTTCCTTCCTCACCTTCCTGCACATTCGTGGCTGTGTTGGCCATGCCATCTCTTTCAGTCTCCACAATTCAACACCAATGGTAGCTTTGTGGAGATACCGCTTCCCTCTCTTCTTCCCAACAAAAGGTGATAGATGTCATGTTGGGAGTACCCCTGCCATGCCCTCCTTCCCTCCCCAGAAATTTCAATAGCTCTGAGAATTGCTGGGATTCTTTCTCTCAATATTTTAGGGTCTGAAGGCTTTCATGGAGACATGACATTGGCAGGAGCTCTGAAGCAGGCAGTTGTATTGTTGTTCAAGTAGCAATTTTGCACTAGATAAAAAGTACTGTGGCCTGGTTGGAAATGTCCTGTGGGTTAACTTAGCCTGAAGCCTGCCTGTTGGGTCTCATTGATCTGAAAATATTTCTGTGAAAGAAAAGAAAAACACCACTGTTCTCCAAACTCCATTCCAAGACTATAGTAAGAAATATGCAGCCAGTCCACAAGACCACATGGCTTTAGTAGAGTTCTGATCTGCAGGTTTAGTGAAAGGGTATTGGCTGCTCTGCAAGAAATGTTGAGACCTCACTAAAGGTCCATCATTCAAAAGCTTCGGAAATCAAATTTGATCCTCACTGATGTTTGACAAGACTAAAGATCTGGCACATTCTCACAGAGGTCACAATAGATGCCTGTCATTAGAGAGGTGTTAATATTTAAAGGATTTTCAAATATCATAGACATCTTGAAAGAAAGCCTAAAATTGCCAGTGGGGAAATGGAAGTCTGAATGTGAGGCTGGTGTTGTAGCCTTGATAACCAAAGTAGATGAGATGAGAAGGAAGGCATGCATTCAGAAGAGAAGCAGAGCTATGCAGGACCTTGTAGAAAAACCCAGGTATTATGAAAAAGATGCAACTGGTTGCTGGTAGATGGACTTAAAATGTGGGAAGGAATTTGCTCAGCAGAGATGCATTTTGCAATTCACTGTGGTTTTGAATGGTAAAGGTACTTTATGATGCGAGAGGAGGGTGTTAACTCCAAAAGGAGGAGAAAAAGGAAGTGTACAAATGAGTTGGAGGAAGAATTATGTCTAGTGATACGGTTTCAGTGTAGGGGCAGATAACTCTGATGCCTGCAGAGAAGACTGTGTGTAGTGTTGTTGCCTGTGACACAACAAGAGGGAATGGTCAGACCTGGGAATGGAAATTAGTGGTGGCCTGTTTTAATTGTGCGATATTGCARCTGGAAATGTCAGATCTGGTATTTATTGGCTGGGCAGAGATCAGCTGCAAGTGCAGATGCAGAACTCTGAGCTGTCAGCGAAATGTTGATAGTTGGAGCATGGAAGTGGTTAACTCCGACCCAGGGAAGGATGTGAGCAAGAGAAAGCAAAGTAGACAATTTAGTGCACAGCTGTGTCTCGGGGTTCTCTCTCAGTTGTCTCTCAGTCCCCGTCCTGCTGTGTGATACTGAACAAGTCATTTACATCTGTTTCTTGTCCTATCCTGTATCTTTATATAATTCACAAATATTGTGAAAAGTATGCTTTTTTTTTTTTTTTTTTTAAATTKTCTGTATGTACAAAGCTTAGCCCAATTGGCCTTGCTTTCAGTGGGGTCCTTCGAATGTTACCTTAATATATTTACCAAAAAAAGAAGAAAAAATGTGAAAAAAGTCTGAGGAGTACTGCAGAATATCCATGACCGATGATATCCCAAAGTTGTCTCTCTGTTATGTATCACGCAGTACTTAAACTCCCTGCTTTAGGAAGACCTCTCCTTGTGTTCCAGTGTTTGAGATTACCTGTTCCCCAGCTGCCTCTTGCAGCTCGATGGGAAGCTTTCCCACCCCTAAGAGAGCCAATGGTGTTGAGGTTGCCTGGTACAAAAAAGTTTGACTCCAAGTCTCTCTATTAGTTTGTTCTCTCTCTGAGTGTAAAAGCATTCTGGATTTATTAGACTTAACAGTGAAACATTAATTACTAAGTTTGAAAAAGAAAATTCTTCTGATCTGTTTGTTCTAGAATAAATATTTGCTTATTCTAGACAATCAGAAGATTTTCTTGATTACAAAATAGAAAGTAAAGTTACTGATGAAAAAAACAGTAAATCGCAGTTCTGTTGTTTACTTGACCAATGACCTCTTCATCTGCTTCAGGATCTCAGCTAATTTGGGGGAGGCTGACATGACAGCTTGGTCTCCTTTCCCCCACTTCAGGCTAGCTTCTCTTGGAGAAGTTTTCTGAGGCTACATATTCTCTGAAGCTTTTTTCCACCCTTGAAGTAAGAGTGTATTACGAGCGTAGCGTGTTCCACAGCCAGTATTGCTCGTGGCTGTTCCATTTTTAGTACGTGGGTATAACTGTTCTTTTTTATGAATTGACAACCTGGAAAATCAGTAAGCTGGAGTGCTCTTCAGGAAGACATGGAACTGCACAGAAATTCATCATAAATCCAGCTGAGCAAAGGCAGACTTAGACCCAAGCGGAGCCCAGACCACCTGGGGCAGGAGCTGCCGCTCCCGCCGAGAGGCTCTGAGCGGAGCCTGCTAGCATTTCAAGAGACCGATCCTGCAGATCTGACCACTTCACACCAGTTACTAGGTTACTCTAGGCCTATCCAGAATTATATGCTGCTGGCACACAGCAAGTCATTTTGGCTTCATAAATCTCTTGAGCTGTAATGTTTTTCATTTTTCCTGGTAAAGTGGCCTGTGTATTTTTTGGTTTCCCACATGCTCTGCTTTTGCTCAGAGCACATCTCAGTATAGTGTAAGGATGCTGTGCTGGTATGGCTTGATATCAGGTGACAAAATAATCTGGAAAATAAGTTGTAATGCTTCCTTAAAATTTTGCTTTTGAGCTCCGGGCAACACAAGAAATATTAATGTAATTTTTTTTTAATATGGCATTACAAAGAAAAAATAAACTCTCTTTTACCTGTTTAAATACAAGCATGATCTTTGTGGCATTTTAAAACAGCTCCTTCTTTAAATAAATAAATTTTGATGATAAGGCTGCTACCTAAAGAGTTAATATCTGGCAGCATATATCCAGAGCCGGAATTCTCCTTGATTGATAAAAAAACAGACTGAACTACTGCTTTATTACTTAATAGCCTAGTAGGTTTTGCTTTGATATTTCTTCTTTTGGTGACTGAGAAACTGTTATTTTTTCAAGAATTATGCACAATAGCCTAGGTGTTTCTTATTATTTCTTCAGATGCTGTTTACATTTTTAATACTGGAGTCTCCACTGGCCTAAGCAAACTTATGACTCCAGGTTTGTGGCAATTATTTTAAATACTTTTGACTATCACTACTACATGAGCAGAACTTTATGCACCATCAATATTTCAAATGTAAATAAAATAGTTCTTAAAAATGAAGATCACTTAAAACATAGTGCTGCTCGAATGTTGAGGAGCCATTATGTTTAATAGCATTTTTAAACTATTAAAGTTGAGTGGTTACTTTTTATTTTGCATTTAGTCACTCATGGGAGACATTTATTTTGTCTCATACTCTGCAAATAGTGATGTTGTTAGTAGAGAAGGTTCTCATTTTGAATAATGGTCTCATTTATGTAATATCTCTTAGTATAATATATTCATATCTTAGGAATGAAAATTCACAAACTGTTAAGGGGTGTACAGAAAATCAAATGAAATGTATGTCTATAAAAATCAGGGCGGGGGGGAGCAAAAAGGTGAGCGTCCTATCCAGTAATTATTTGGTTTGAAGTTATCATCCATTTCTAGTAATGATATCAATAGGAAATAATGATAAAAAAATAATTTGTGTTATGGATTAGATAAGATGTTTTGCAATATCCTTGGACAGTGAACTCCAGGACAATTCAGAATGGCTGACTGCATGAAAACACAGAAAGAAATTATGGAATTAGATGCAGCAGTTTTTATAGCCCTGAGTTAGCTTTATGTAGGCATTTGAGAGCCATTCTTGCTATTTTTTATTCACTTTTTATGGCTATTCCAGCATGTTCCAGTGATTCTCTTTTTATGCTGTGGTAGCACCAAAAAGAAAGGCTCATTTATTTGCTACAATCCTTGCAGAAAAATGAATAAAAGACTGATTCATCGTTTGTTCCACACAACATATTTTTTTCTATTACTTTTGGGTGCCTTGCCAAATGCCTGGGTTTATATTTCCTGATCCTGAGTGCTTTGAAATTTGAACCAGAGAAGTGGACAAATTGTAGGTATAGGTGTAATAGTCTTTTTGGACACTCTTGATTAAGACAAAGAAGTAGAAGCAGGAACCAGAAACTGATACAAATTGGGAAGTAGTTAAATCATTGGTGGGGTGATGGCTGTTCAGCTAAGGTAGATAGACATGCATATATAYGTGCACATGTTAGAAGCTGTGTATAGCCGCCTTCTTGAATGTGAAGCTACTGTTGCTATCAACAGGAGTTTGACCAGAATAGAATATGTCTCCAGCTATTTAAATAAATATTGTGGAAAGTCAGCAAGAAATTTTGGAGGTTTCAGCATGGTGCTGGACTCAGTATTTTGCTTGACTCAGATAATGTCAGAGGGGACAAGAAATGCATTTCAGCTTAAATCATATTTGCCTGATAAAGATTCTTTGGAAGAAAGAGAGATAGCTGAAAAATCTGCACTATAAGACTATCTTCTGATTTGCTATGCCATTGTAAATTTTAAAATATACTTTAAAGAAGCAAACCTTGCAAATTCCTCTTCTTTTTCCTAAAGCAATCAAAATCTGTATGGATTCAGGCAATACGTTTTGCAATAACAACATATCATTTAGCTACCCATTTGTGCTTTGTAAGCTTGACTTGATGAAGCTGTTTAAAAAGTTTTAAGCAATCTTTTATATAGAGGAGTGTTAATACATGGAAAATATCCTATTACTTTATCTAAAGACTAATGCACTACAGTAGCCTTTTCAGTTAATATAAGCTATCTTCTCCAACATGTCTGTAATTCTGTTAAATATCTATTTAAAAGATGTCTAACAGGGTTACTAAAGTGATAGATGTTATTTTTACTCTTAAAACTAAAAAGTACAGCAGCTTCTGAAATACTTTAAGACCATTTATGTGCAAAATGAATGCATGCTATAGTTGAAAGAATAGATTTTTCACTCAGTAATTTTTGCACTCTTTGAGATTGTTTCAATTGCTACAATAAGGGAATTTGAACTCCAAATAATTGGCACAGCATTGTGAGTTTTATATGGAATCTGTGGTCTTTTGAGCATGAAACATAATTGTTCTTTGCTCTTAGAAAGGTTTTCTTTCAATAGCATATTTCCTTATTCTCATTAATGGAATTTAAATAATTTATTTTTTTTTCAACTTGCAAAGTTTGGGGCAAATCTCTATGTAAATTTATACCTATGTTATCTATCTGATTCATGTATTATCTGTATTTTTGTATTTTGACTATTAGTATAGCATACAAATACCATAGTTAATGATGCATTTGTATTGTGCTGTATGGCTCAGTGTAAAACTTTAATATAAACAGAAATTTTAAAAGAAAATTTTAAAGGAAATGATCTGATATTAATATTCAAAGAAAAATTTCTTTGACCTTTAGTGCAGATGCCACATTGTATAGAGACATATGAATAAATGCTTGATACATATTTGTCTCTATTAAAAATAAGTTTTACGGAAATAGAGCTGTCTTATAGGAATTGTTAAACAACTTTCTGACTTCTTTTGTGTTTCACTATGTGTTGAAGAGCTTTTAAGTGGGTAGATTCACAATGAATCTCACTTTTATAATGCGAATAAAACAAATATTATTTGTATCACTGTAGTTACTAGAGCCCTGGAGCTGTACTCTGTTGAATACAATGTGCACTTCTCACTGCCAAGAGATGGCCCTTGTCCAATGTATACAATCTAAAGAAGAGTTTATACTCTAATGCAGGTTTACACTTTCAAATCACTACAGTTTTTGTTATCTACATTGTGTTGCACAGCAATTGCTGAACACTATTTTTGCTTGCACACTGTGGGTAGTGTTTGGAAATCAGCATATATTCTGGTCCGGTATTTGCACATAGCAAATACTCTTTCAATATTCTTCCATAGCAATGTTGTACGCACTTGGGCTATTTGTACTCTCTGTTTTGGGATCTGTACCTGAAGCTGTGAGCTGTGAAATTTGGAGTCAAGCAAAGTAGCTTCTGTGTTTCCCCTGCACATGCAAGCTGTCTCTGCATCATGGAAAAGCTTGTGGCCAGGTGCTCTCCACAAATCACAGCCTCTTACTCAATATTTTGCTGTTGACTAGATAAACTATGGATGTACACACTGAAATAATGAAGTTGTGCACTTCTTCCCAAGAAGATGCTGTCTATTCCCCTTCCAAATCTCTGTCCCCACTCCCACTCGCAGACAAACATTTTAAATCACTGTTACTTTGTTAAAAAAAAAAAAAAAACTTTGGAATTTTTGGAAGAAAATTCTAGTGTCTAGGATGCAAGTGAATGGAGGTGTCTAGAGTGTTTTGCCGAGTATAGCCCGTATGTATGGCCTTCGTGCCTAATGTCAGGCTTTTGACAGAAAAAGAAAGTTTTCAGTGGTGGCATGAAATGTGGAAGATTCGTGGTTTCTGTGCAGGATAATCTGGAAAGGTCCATGCTACCTGAATTCTTAGGATATTTTGAAAATTTTATGTGACAATAGACAGAACATCTTCTATTCATAGACCGTAACAGTGTGATCACTGTTGCAGCTTAACCTCTTCTTGTTAACTTAGGACACCCTTTATTAGATATGTAGATAAAAGAAAGGAGCTGTTTAAATATATCATAAGGAGCTGTAGAATGAGTATGTAGACTGGAAGGCATATAAAAAATCTTGAGGATGAGGAGGTGAACGTTTCCAGTGGCCAGATTGCTGGTAGTCTCAAAAAATAAGACCTCCACACACAGGCACAGAATAACAGGGATACTACACGTGGACATCAAGCATAAGGCCAATTGTGAGAGACACTTTTGCTTTGTGTTAAGGCTCTTTTTGACTAGCCGTACAGCATGCCATCTTGAGTAATTAAAGCCTGCAGATGTAGAGTGCCTCTGCACCAAAACACAGGGGGAAGGGTGGATGAGAAAAGACCCTTTCTCCCTGCAAACTGTCCACAGTAAAAATGCCTTTTTAAAATAAGTCTCCTTCATCAATAACCTGCCTCTTGTTACTGATGTTTTGTGGTAAATATGTGACATACTGGGCAGAGAGAGAGAAGTGAAAAAGCACTGTGCTAAGCAGACATATGGATGGACATAAGAAGACACTCATCCTTTCCGTCTTTCGTCGTTATCGTGTGAAAGAATGGAGAGTTTATATTTACTTTTTGGCCATTACAGTTAATGTCAGTTTAAGTGCCCCAGAGGTAGAGCAAAACTGGACTGCCAGTTCCCAGGCATGCTTAAATTCTCCCCTATCCCTCATTAAGTTTTATTACAATGCATCATGTGATACTTACTGGAATTGGTCCCATCCACAGTGTGAGTCTCTACCTGTGGTTCAGGCTAATCCTCCAGCTGTGATCCAATTTGGGGTGGTTCAGCATCTCAGCGATTCTGCCTGGTATTGGGTTTACTGAACCACCAACATCCCAGGTTTGTGGAGCAGGCCACAGCAAACTGGAATCGTGTCTGCGCCTCTCAGGCTAGTGACAGTGGTCAAATGGTGCCTGGCCTATGTATAGCTCTTCTGGAGTACCTCTGTTGCAACAGTGGAAGTGTCTTGCATGCACCTCTTCTTTTACTCTGATGCCTGTCTTTTTGCTTGCATTACTATATAGCTGGACCTTGGGGCAAGCGAAAACACTTTTCTCCAGGGCTCGATAGTATCTCGCTGCAGACAGGGGGACAATCCTGATGAATAGTCAGAGATGTGACAGAGCTATGTGAACTCCTCTGGAACCGGAGTTAGAAAAGAGGGCATTTGGTTGCGTGCAGATGTGAATGGTGAGAGGACCTCTGATCAGCATGGCCTCAGAGCAGTACCCAGGTAAGCAGGCAGTTAACAAGGCAGCTATCGAAGCAATGCAGGGAAGTAATGGGAATACTGGTGTATCAAACTCCTGCTGAAGGAAGTGGTACATTCACAGCTACCTTAGTGCATGTAGTGTGTATTTCAAAGTGAACTTCAGGATTCCTAATAATGAGGAGTTCTAAAAGTATGTTTTCAATTGGGATGCAAGATACCCTAAAAGAGTTGAAATATCCATGTACCCCAAGAGCTTATTTCTCTAAAATAGAAACATTTTAGCTGAAAGCTAAGTTTGAAAGCTAAGCAAAATGAATAAAAAATGCCTGTTTTTTATTGGAGAGAGTGTTTTTTCTGATCCTTAAGTTTATCAGTAATGTAATCTGACCTCTTCTGTGTAGGCCTTAGAATTTCACTGCTTACCCCATCAATAACCCCAATAGCTTGTGTTTGGCTAGAGCTGAGTTTCCAGCTGGTTTTGATTCAGAGGTGTCAGGACACAGGGAATCCACCAGTTCCCTTTGTCCTTCCAGGAGTCAGTTGCTGTCATTGCAATTGTGCCTTCCTTCCAGCTTTTATTTTATCTGGATTTAAATTCCAGTCATTATTCTTTGTTATATCTCTTCTTGTGGAATTTAATGAACCATTTACAACTTGGTGATTTCTTCTTTTTAAGGTGTTTAAATGTTGTGACCACATCTCAGTCTTCTTTTGAGAATCTAAACAGACCAAATTTGAACCCTCATTGTAAGTTCTTCATTCCTCACATCATTTTTGTAACTCACTTCTGCATCCACTTTCAATACCATTTTAAAAATATGCTCACCCGAACGTACCTAGTGTCCCAGCGCTGTTCTTATTGTTGTTGGAGAGAAAGGTAAAATACTCTACTACTGCTTCATAACGTGAAAGGAGAAAGTAAAGTTTCTGGTATTATAGCTTATTTTGGGATGTTTGTTTGTTTAAGGTTAAAAGGGAGATGTGTTCCCTTTCCAACAGATGTGGTCATGTAAGAGTTGAGTTCTGCAAAGCCCAAATTCCCATGACTAACCTCCCTGACTCATTAGGACCTGACCATGCCAATGTTACCTTAGAAGCATTAGTGGGAGGTGTCAGTCTGAAGATTAACGGTAACCACTGAAACCTCTGAAAGAAGGGACTGTCATTTAATAAGAAGTTTTTAAGTAGTACCTGTCACTGTGGGTCATAGCCTAGTTGCAACTTTTAGTTACTCTGGCAGTATAAAGGTTAAATTTATTATGATAATAAAAGGTTGTGGGAGCTGTGCTGCTGAAATCGATCAGGGTAAGATTAAACAATAAAAGCTGATTCAAAGCACACTGAAGTGGGGTGGTGTTCAATGGCCTTTGGATCAGGCCCAAAATTAGAGGTTTCTTTCTTAAAAGAGATTTTAAATTTTCTATGTAGATCTCCTACACATTTTTTCCAAGTCTCTATAAGAAATAAAAACTTAAAAAATCATCAATTTTCTTATGTTCTACATTATTTGGAAGTGTGTTTTTTATTAAATCAGTGACATAAAATTAAGAACTAGCTAAAATGCATTTTTTATTTTTATAAAAGGTTGCAAAATAACACCTGCATCTCTTAAAGGCAGTGAGATTCTGCCTGTGTGCGGAGGGGGGAGAGCTGATGCATTGATCAGCTGAAGTGCTGCAGAGACTATAAACTGAGAGTCAGGAGGAGGAAAGAACAACGAAAAGAAATCGGAGGAGCACATATAGCAGCAGAAAATGCATTGAAAATAAGCCACTATCTTCTTCTCCTCAGCTTTTATCCCCAAATTAGACTATATCTCAGTCTGTTTCCCTTGACCGGGCATAACAAACCTTAAACATTTGGTTTATATTTTCCCCCCATGGAACTTTGAAGGAATTATAGAGAAAATCAAGGCATGTCTTTAAAAATTCTGATCAGGTTTCCTCTGGAGTCTTGCTGCTGGAAGAATGTCTTATGGGTAAATTTCCACTCTCGCAGCGGGGCAGTGTTTTGCATGAACCAACTCCCAGGAGAAAATGTTGTGTGCTTATTCTGTACAACACCACTTAGGCGGCATCTCCATATTAAACTGACCAGAGGGAGGGAGGGGAAGCGGTTGACCTGAGGGGAAGGGGGAGGGATGAGCAGAAGACAAYGGTGTGTATTTCTAAAGCCAAGCATTGCTGTTCATGAAACTAACCCCCCCCCAAAAAACTCTGAAATATTTGTACAGGTTTTCAGTGTGCTTTATTACTTACAGCAGTTAAGGTATGCGAATATCATCTTACCAGAAATACACTCATTAAGGGTATGAGATAAAGCTCCTCAAACAAGAAATCCTTGTGTCAAGTAATTTTTTTTAGTCTCTTGTAGAGAAAGTCAGAAAAATACTCGCCCTCTTTATTCTTTTACTGCTTGGACTTTGGGCTTTTTTATGCCTCCTAAAAATTGACTTCACTCTTCAGTCCTTTTTGAACCTGCTTGGCAGTACATAGTGTCTCACTAATGGAGCTTGTGTGAGTGGGCTATTTCGTGGTATAGTTCTGTGATTCAATACTTTTAATTATCTTTTTATTACAACATGTAGCAGGTCCTAACATACAGTAGATTTACTGATAAGGCCATACACCACTTGTATTGTATCCAGTTATAGTCATTTTTATAATGGTATCTTGCTAATAAAATGTTATCTTATTCATTCAATTTGTGTGTAATAAATCAACAGCCTGTTCGCTTTCTTCTCATGCAGATATCGGTATAAGTATGTACGACTGTGTGCATATACTAAACCTGATGATGTTGCTTGCATACAAATGGAAATTAGCTTAAGAGCATTTCATTAATGAAAGTGTAGCTGTTTGCCTGTGACCCGAGTAAAATTATACTCAAAATAAAATAACATGGGACTTTATTTTGCCTCACGCAAGTCCTTGATGTTGGTTTGAAAAAATACAAGCAGTCCATTTTTTTCCTCATCACTATTCTCATATTACAGATTACAGAATTAAAAAATTGTGAAAGGTGTACGATGTTCTCTTTCAGTGTTGTCTTCCACCATGTAAGATAAATTAGGGATTCCCTGGTGTACCTTTCTGTGTAACACCACTAAGATGCTGCATTAGCTAGCTGTGGAAGTCACAGCAAATCTCACTTCCATATATGCAAAGGAGGATGTATTTAGCTGCTTTACTGTAGTGGTATCACATTTAGGAATGCATGATATACATAATGGAAGATGAAAGAGTGCTCTATACCCCTCTTTGAAGGTGGCCCCTAGAAAGCAGCACTTACACTGTACCTCCTCTCAGAGGAACCTGAAATCGGACTAAAAATATCACAAAAATGAGATGACAAACACAAAAATATCTCAGATCTAATCTGGATCCTTTATAACAGTGCTTGTTCCTGTGTAGATAGTAAAAGCTTGAAACTAGCTTTAAAATGTTTGGAGAAAGAGCAGAAATAGGTATTTAAATCTTTGCACTAAAAAGCAAACACAAAAGCCCTCTGTAATTCCATTTGTTCCATTTTGTGCTGTTTGTATGCAGCAATCCTTCCCTGTAGAAGAATAAACCTAACAGCCATATTATTTCAAAATGACAATTGAAGACTAAAATCTATGCAGTAATAACATTTTTAGGAAAATATAAATCGGAATTCGTTATTAAGAAAGCACATAMATTACTGTAACTGTTACAGGATGGAGAACCTATGGTAAATTCCTAAACGTGAACCAGGTCACCCAACCAAAAACTAAAAACTATATACACTAAAGAGAGCAAGAATATGTCAGAGACAATGTCTTATGATAACTTCTCTCCCTGATCCACATTTTTAATGTGATCAAACCATCTTCTGGTTGGCAAAATCAGTCCATGCAGATCTTCCTCTTGTTTGGAGTCATCTTGTGCATAAATGAAAATGGAAACCAAAGGATCAAATTAGTGATCAAATTTAATCTAATGATTTCTAGCATGATTATTTTGAATTAAGAACCTATGAATAAAATGAGGTTTAGGACCGATTATCCATTTCTCTAGATCTTCATTCTTCTAAATGGAAAAATAGCTTTTGTCCTTGTGTGAAAAAAATGCATGGACTTCATTTCTTGATCAGAGGTAGGTAGCGTACATTTTCTGTCTCTGAGTATAGAATGGCAAGTGTCTGCCTGCACTGCAGGAATTGCCTCCTAGCTTTTTGTGGGCGCTTGTAACTGGCATTAGCTGGTGACTCCATGTTCATTTAAGAAGAAACTGAAGGATTTGAACAAAAAGGGAGGGCAGAGAATTTTTAAAGCCTGTTAGGGCAATGGATCTTTTCGCTTTGTTTCTACTCAATTTGGGGAGGACATTTACTATATTTTAAACTTCTGTAAAGAAGGTACTTGCTTTAGTTGGGACAGCTGGTCAGTGAACCTGTTGCAGGTTTTTGTCTGGCTGTGCTCCTCTGATCTGCTTAAATCTCTGATGCAGGTCAGGCTCATCTTGCTATGGGAGCAACCGCTATCTAGGGAGAAATCTCAATGTTGCTTTTTAGGGGTCCAGATAAATGCATAATTTATTTGCATATTTATTTTTGGCCCCATTGAATAATGCATATTAAAAGATAATGTGTGAGGCTTGATTAAAGAATTAGCTCCTTAACATTTTTTTTTCCAAATACTGGTAATATTTTCCTTCTTTATTCTAAAAAACAGGTTCTGAAAACCTCTGAATTTCTTCCTTGGTTGCATCTATAATATTAGCCTCAGTAATCAAACCCTTAGGAGTTTAAACTGTTGAATTGCTATCTGTGAACCATAATTCTTAATTCAGAGTAGAGTATGAGCTAATCAATATCTCTACAGCATTCCAGTTCTCATTATAAAGGTCTGATCCTTCCCATTGAACTCAGGGAACATTTTTCCCTCTCAACACAGGCAGGGTCAGGATTAGGCCATATCCAGACCAAAAGCTATAGCTTCTGATAAAGACAACAGAAAATTCTGTTGACGTGTATATACAAGATATTTGATGATTTATGTTGCTACAGATTTTAAATAAGTATGTCAGCCTGTTTACCAAAAGGCAAGTTTGAAGGAAAATTAAGCAGTATCTTTTAAGACAGCATCCAGCATGTTAACTATTGAAACATGACGATAACTATGCAGCACTGCTACATTCTTTTCTTTCTGCTTTTCTTTTTTTCAAAATATTCCAGGGAGTGTCCTAAACCCATATTGATGATCTTGAGTGTGACATTTGCTAGTATTTTTTTTTTTCTTTCTGTATCTGAGTCTTGGGTCTCGAAGCAGCAAGGTATTTAACATGAGTGTGAGTAAAGTGCTCAAGATATAAGCATGTGCTTAGGAGCTTTTCTGGATCAGATCCATTTTATAGCTAACTGACAGACTTTGATCAGAAAATTAACTTGTTATTTAATGATACTATTTTGGAAAGAAAATTTGTATTATTCATAACTAGCACAAGTAAGAGGAAGTGGCTGACGATGAACATGACAGTTCACTGATACACGTTGATCTGAGATTGCTCATTAGGATAAGTGGAAGCAGGAGATACATTTTAGCATGGCCAAATGCAGATAAATAAGGGACAAAGACAGTGCTTAGAAGATGGGAAGTGTTGTGGCAAGTTCTGACTTTAAAAGGCTTTTGAGTTCTGGTAGATGATCAGCTGAAGGTGAAGTCCCTGGTAGCACTGCAGGGAACAAACATGATGTTTGGATATATAAATTGGGGAAATTTCAAGTAAAGAATAGGAAAATGTTTTTATTTTTTTGTCACTGGTGAAAATCTCATGAGATGCTGTGTTCAGTTGTGGTGCCTACTTTTCAAGAAAGCTGATAGTACATTGGGGAAAAAAATGCTGGGAGAAAAAAAAGGAGAAGAATGGTTAAAGGATTTGAAAAATATACTTTCCAGTGAAAGAATCTGAGATCTCCATCTGTTTTCTTCTCAGGGGTTACTTAGTCATAGTGTACAAATACTAAAATAGAGAAGAAAATTCTAGAAGGTTACAGACAAAAGAAAAGCAATGCCCTGAGACTGGAAATTGAGGGCACTTTTTTAAATTAACCATTGTAATACACCTTTTTAAATCAATGGAACAGCTTACTTAAGGTTACTTACTAAAAAATAGATGTTTTTGTTAAAAATCGGTGCTTCTGTTCAAACATGAATGTTTTGGGAAAACATCCATAGTCTGAATTAGGCAGAGGGGTCAGCTTTCGTGACAGCGATGCCTCTTCCAGCCTTATCTTCTCCTGATAAGAATCTGTAGAAAGCAGTTGAGTCTCTGCTTTTAAGTGAAAATTCATACTAGTTTTAACTTTGGAGAAATGATAAATGCCTCCCTAAAACCAGTAGGTACCTTCTTCTCTCAATTTCTGTTCTGTGTTTACACCGACGCTGTTAATAAAGCTAAATTTCCTTTATATGCAGGAGGAAAAATACTGCGATGGAATTACTGCAAGAAGTGGCGCTTGTCCTCGGGGCTCAGAACGGCATGTCAAAGCACCGCCGGCCCAAAGCCACCTCATGCTCAACCAACTATGCGCTTGTGTTAGCTGAAAATGCTGATTCTTGAAGTACTGCAGGACAGGGCTGCGGGTGCAGTTGCTGCCGCTTTGCAGAGCAACGCACGGGGACAGGYGGGTGCCTGCACCCAGGAGAGATCTTTGCGCTCGCCTCTCTGACGCTCAGCACCGTTTAGCGGGTGCTGGCCAGGAAGGGGACAGTGGTTCAGTTCCAAAACACAGCAGTCCTCCGGCACTGTGAAGTGCCCTGCTTTTCAGAAGGGCTGAATGCTTTAGGAGCAGCGCTGTGAAGGTGCAGCTGTATGGGTCTTAAATCAGCACGCACTTGGTGCTGCTCCTCAGTGGCTTGTGTTTGCGGGTCTGTGCGTGGTGCTCCGTTGCAGGGTGTACGCATGCCCTCAGTGCAAGTGAAGTGTGGCTTGAGCAGGCCACGCCACATAATAAGATCAGAAGTAATGGAGATTGTCTGCTGAAAGTGTAATTGCCTGTGCGCTGGTATTTATGGCTCTGTTGAGTCCGCACTTGAGAGCTATCCGGTGATGAGGAGGGTGAGTATTTACAAGATGGGGTTTGCAATTCGCCTCGCTTTTGCAGACCCCATAAATGGCACAATCCCCAGGTAGTGTGTTTGTTTTTATAATATTTATAATAGTATCACTAAATCCACTGCATGTAATACTGCAATTACTGTCTTACAGGTTTTGCTTTTTGTTCTTTTTCTTTGGCAGTACTTTCCTGATTCACATCAATTCACATTAAAATTACTCTTCTCAGAGCCTGCTAACGTACAGTCAGGAAGTGCCTGCATCTTTTCCCCCTTTTTTCCCTGCACACATCTGATACACCRCAAAAGGTCTGTTTAAAGCTATGAACGGAAAACCTGCATTTGTTTTTGGAAAGTCTATTTGATGTTTGTATTTATTCATGTTTTTGTGTTTGTGTGAATTTCCTTTGATTATAATGCCATCATGGCCTGTTACGACATTGCCTAAACTGTGGGATAAGTTGTCCTGAGACCAGAGAGTCAGCATGATTCAGTGTCACATCTTGTATTCAGTGCTCCAACTCTAGAATAAGTCATAATGCTCATTTTTTCCCTTTCTAAAATTTCAGAAATGTTGTTGGGTTTTCATTTTTTCTTTTTGAGGGATTACTATAGATGATCCTAAAAACAGAAGATTTGGGTTTTTACATTCTCACATTGCCATATACCTCTATCTTGAGCTATAAAAGGAAGAAGCTTCAGAAATCAGTCCTTTAAAGAGATTGATGGCATTCAGGTCTGATCCTGAATGGTACTGAGCACTCTCTCCCTGATCCTGGAAATTGTTACCTTTCAGTTCACTGCAGCTATCTTTGTGGTTTCGGTCTAGCATGTCTTTAAGTGTTTTGCTGGATTGGGGCCAGGCTGCTCAGCATTATAACTGAAGGGTTTTAACCTGTAGAATCTGGATCAGTTAAACTTGAAATTAGACTTCTAACATTTTCAAGACCAGCAATTAAAATAACTTTTGAACTCCTTTGGCTAGAGTATTGATTAAGAAACAATTTTGAATTGTTATCAGTTGTAGACTCTGATCTTGCAAACAGCTGCACATGTGCTTAGCTTTTCCAACCTAAATAGTCCCATAGATTGCAATGTTAACATGTAAAGTCTTTAAGTGACTTGGAGAGAAAATCATCTCTGTTAGTAGTGTGTCTCCTTCTCCCTCTCACTGCAGTTTTTTCAGGAGGAATGCAGTATGGTTCAGGTCTTCTGGTRAATGGTATTTTGGTCGAGCTTTAGATTACCTCCTGCCGTCTCTGACAAAGTTTGAATTCAGTCATGATAAGTAAGGAGGCATTTGCTTGCTGTACTTTGTAGTTTGACAGGGGGATATTTTGCCCGTTGTTAGGAGAGAAATGAGTTCTGCTTCTTAGTTAGGACTTTGTTTTCATTGGATGAGAACAAGAGCAAATATTTGGACTTAAATGTTTTATGGCAGTACCATATGGTCCTTGGTATTTTATTTTTAATTTTTGCAGTTGCATTAAAATTCCTTTAATATTACCAGTGTATTTCATTTAAAAGATAAATGCTGTGCATAACCTGAGCAGCTGTTTTTCCTAAATAAGATATGGCATCAAGAGTTTTGCTTCTTTGAAATTCAGTGGTTTGTCTGAATAGACAGTTTTATATCTGGTTTGTTTGTGGAGAATTTGTTTCTCTTTTAACTGACAAATACTGTGTCAGTTGCATTGTATAGTTGCAGCTTTGCTCTTAATGGTGGTTTGTGATTCATTTCTAATAACAATCAATGAAATAAATTAAATAATTGGTTAGTATGGGTTGTCAGGGTTTTTTTTCCGCTCTAGAGGAATGGCACGAAATTCTCCCCAAAGAAATTAAACCACAAAACAAAACTCTTCCTTTTCTTCCCCCATCCTTCCCAACTCTCCACTCCAAAGGAAAAAAAAAATCCCTCAACTAGCACTGAAGACTTGAAACTGAAGACTTAACTTACTCTCTTCTCCCAGGGTAGTCCTACAGGGGAAATGAGCTTCAAAAGCTGAAGTCCCTTGCAGCACCTGGGGACTTCCTGGAACAAATGAAAGATACAAGGTTTTCATCTTGTGAGTCTCTTCACAGAAGAAGTTTACATTGGAGTAAAGTTGCTATAATGTTATCACTTACCATTTTTCAGTGTACAGCAGCATGCATGCTATTTAACAAAGCAAATAGGAATTAAGAGCCCTGCCCAAAGAGCTTGCATCTGCACTAAATCACACCCTAACAAGGTGGCAAGAAGGGCAGTGGGGACAGTAAGAACATGAGGTTTCTCAATAAGTTGAAAGACTCTTTACCGTTTAAACTCTATCTGGTCCACCATCCTCTTTTTCTTTTTCTCTTTAAAAAATTCTGCAGTTTTGGGGAGGAGGAAGGGCAGTTTCATATCAAAGTCTAATTTTATATTTATATTCTAAAAACTTATTTTCTAAGAGAAGTTAATTCAGTAATAGTCACCAGATGGTGTGCAAGTACTAATGAGGGGATGTTATGACTCTTGGGTTCCTTGTGGAGGTTGTAGGAGTCGGCATCTTGCCATCAGAAAATAGATGTCGGGGGAGTGGAAGTGCTCTCTGGGGAGGATGTGACTGGACCGGCAGGGCTTCATTTCTGTTGTGGCTTTATTTGTGGGAGTTCTATGACTTGTAAGAAACTTTCTCTTCATTAGTTTTAATGAAAAAGAAAATGGTGGGACATGAGGCTCTGTATCGCTACTTTGAAGAGTACGGTTTATCTTTGTTTTCACTGAACCCAAACAAATAATTAATACAATTTTTAAAAGAGAAGTAAAGTGCTACTGTAGCCCAGATAAATTTGGAGTTTGGGATGCAGGGGAAAAAGGTCATTCATGGGATCAAGAAACAGTTATTTTGCAAAAAAGGGGAAATGCTCTTATTTGTAGCAGAATACTTAATACTACCTCTTTAGAATGATAATGCTGTGTGATCCCTGCCATATGATTTATTACCAGTTAATCCATCACATCTGTTCTCTGTCCCAGTGGCAGCATATAAACATTATAAGGCAAGCAAGATGAAACAGAGCTCTGGGACATTTTTTATAACAGATCTGTGTAAGTGTGAAAATAGAAATGTCTTTGTATTCCTAGTAGTGTGTTAAGGAGTTTCTAGTCAAYGATGGGCACGGGCATGGCATTTCACTTGTGTGACTTTGTCTCTTACACCATCCACCCACTCAGTCATCCCCAGAATTTGCATTGTCAAACTGAAAAGAAAATGTTGACAAATGTATAATGCCATTTTTTCCTGATATATTGCTTTTATATTTGCCAGCAAGACAGCTACTCACTTCAGCTATTGAAAAATCTTGGGAGACCAGTTCAGGGGCTTAGTAATGAGATGTAGAGTCCTTATTGTGCTGCTGTAGAGAAGTCTGATGCATCATGGTGTTGTCCCATCTGAAACAGGCTACTGGTCTCAGTCCGGTTCATGAAAGACATATTATATAAACTGTAATGATGTCCTTTTGAATCCTCTTGGTGAAAATTATTGGACACAGAGACCTCATGGATTATCCCTAAGATCTAGGATTGAAACATACTTAGGAAGCACCTTAGAGAAATAAGTTTCTTCTGTTTTCCCTAATGGATAGAGTTAAATGTCTCCCGTTGTCAAGTCTTTATGAGACTTGAAAAGATAGAGATTCAAATCACAGCAATCTTTGATGTAATAGGTTGCTTTTGAGTGTTGAGCAGGGTATCAGTATGCATGCATCTACAGAGAACAATACAGAATCCACTAGGAGTTGTATATATCTGTTTTATCTGTTGTATATATCTGCCTATACCTAAGTTTCAAATGGGTTTGGATAAAAACATTTGGTAATCAAATAGTATCTCTCGTGATCTGCATTCCAGGACACCAGCTGAGATACAGCCACATCCATGCTTCTCACACCCTCATTTTTCAAGAAATTCATATCACCTTTGGTCTCTCATCTGCTTTACCAAACTGATCTGTTTTCAGCTGCTGTTAGACTTCTGAATTTTGTATGGTCATTACAATAAGAAATTACTGTGGGTCTATAGGACTGTTTTGTTTTCAGTTTGGAAAGTTACATAAAACTGAACTTCTGTCTACAGAAAAGCAGTTTTTACATCATTTTATTTGTTACTGGTATTATGGAACTGTCTGGGACATAATCAAACACCTGCATCCCTTTGTGCTAAGCTCTGCATGGACAACTAGAAAGGAAGACAGTTTGCCTGCAGCTATTCTAGTAAATGGAGCAGTGTTCAGGAGTCTTCCCAGCCCTGAAATTCTGCTCTTGTGTTGTTAGAGTGGTCCCTGGCACGGCTTTGGTCTGTGCCAACCAGCCCTTCCCAAATGAGTCCTACGCATGGCTCAGAAATTAGCACAGGTGAGGGATCACTTCCAACAGGCTGTTTGCATGTGTCCACCTTGTTTAGGGGACTGATGGAGTTCTATAGTATGGCTGCACACTGTTCTGTGCCAGCTACCCTCAGGCACCCTCAGTGCCTGAGAGCGGTCTTGGGCACATTTAATTTACTAGTATAGGCATAGCCTCTGTGTCCTATGATGCTTCCAGTCTGCATGTCAGGATACAAACAGAGAAATGAAGTTATGGTGGGGAAAAAGCTAAATGAACACAATGGAACGATCGCGCAGAGCTTTTAATTCCTAATCAATAGCAGATGGAAGAGATTTGTAAATATCACAGCAAAAGTAAAGTTAAGAAAGGGTTTAAAGGATAAAGTAATGGTGTTTTAAAAGTTTGTTGGAGCTGTTCTGTCTGCACGCCAAGGCAGTCTGAGAGAAACCGGCACTGCTTGCGGGGCAGCAGCGAGCATTTGACATTCACATTACTGTCGGACTGAAATCAGGGATGCAGGCTCAGAAGGGTCCCAGCTCTCCGTAACAGGCTGTGGTGAAGCTCTGAGTAGCCATGTCATTTACTCAAATGGAGGTCATCAACTAGAGAGCCTAAGRGCCCATGCACTTTGATACAATATACAGTCACCTGCAAGGCCTCAGAAGTATTTCCAAAGAAGACATAGGCATATCAGTATACCCCAAAGTGGCTTAGTCTTGTAATTGGGATTCTCTGAGGCTCAGCAAATACAAACCCAGATTCTGGGTATTTCAGAACATTTGTTGAGAAATGYATGTAACTAATAATCATATTTATGAGCCAGGCACAAAATATCTGGTAATTCATGACTGACATAGACCAGCTATTTAACCTACCAAAAGTTAGGTAACTTTTCTTGTTTGGCTTGTCAGAGCCTTCACAGCTTGTGAATTTGCAAATGCATGAAGATGTGAGAAGTTAGGAAAAACTTGTTTTGCTTCCAGACTTGTGTGTCTATAATTCTAACTAAGGAGAATGGAAATACTATTAAGGCACAACAGTGTAAGGCAGTATTTTGGGGGGAGAGGGAAGTGGCCAAGCAACTCCCTCCTACYGTCAGGTTTCACCTGCCCTAGGTCACTCCCACAATGGTACAGGTAATGCAGGTCCTCACAGTTTTGTATTGCTTCTCAATCTTTTGTTAGACCAAGCTGTGTTGGTTTTGCTTAGCTTTGCACAAAAGTCATTAATAAAAATGCATTACCAAAAGGGCTGTTTGGCGTGACTCAATGCAGTGGCATAATCTACAGTAGCTGCTGCTCTGGAGGCTAAACTCTGCCAGATGACTCTAAACTGATTTCCAGTGAGTTGCTTGGATATATTTAATCCAAAACCAGATTATACCACCTTCCCACTGAGACACTGAAGAAGCAGAGGACAAAAGCAGAACTGTGAAACATGGAATCTCAAATGCTAATTAAAGGATTTTGGTGGAGTGAGGAACACTGAAAAGTCTAATAGAGTGAAGATGCAATAGAAGTCCTGGGATTTGCCAAGAGGTGTGTTTTTAATTCTGAAATCTTTTTGGACTGAGATGGAGCTTTACCTTTTATTAAGTAACATTTATTTCTTTTTCATATTAATCTAGATTTATGATGCAGCAGAAAAAAAAATAGTTCTTCAGCTGTATTTCAAATAAGCCTTTAAACGACTTGGGAAAATGGCAGAATAACTGCACTATGTGGACCTTGAATCTTTTTCAGGTGGTTGGATGTCTAAATTATTGAAAAGCATTTCTTGTTTCCTTTGGAGGCAGCTTGGAGAGGTTGTGGCAAGAACTTAAAAATACAATTATGAACCATTTTTTAAAATATGTAAGAATATAATAGAAATAATAATTATATGTGTAGCTCTTCAGCAACTTGCAAGTAAGAAAGACAGAGAGCATCTTCAAGTTTGTCACTGTTACATGTAACAACAGCATTGTTGGTTGCAGAAGGAGGGTATAGAGCCCAGTGGTGCTATGCTGCTCTCCTTTGACACTGAATACGGTAAGTGAATGGTAAATTCCTGTTCTCATTTTCTCTAACATTCTTATGACACATGCCTAGGAAAAAAGGCTGAGCCTGAAATTTCCTCTTGCTGTGTTGCATCTTACTTTGGAAATCCTGATAAAACAGGATTGCCCTCCCTGAATGCATAAGCTAGTTAATGTTGAGTGCAAACTTAACTAAGTGTTGCAGTTTTGTGAGAATCGACTGTATTTTTGAGAAGGCGTAGATCCTTTCTTTCCATATATCTGTTCAAAATACTTCAGAAATTCCATTATGATAGTTTTATACTAGTAGATTACTTACCTTGTGTTGAAAGATGTTTTGTGGATGCACTTAAATTATGTAAATGATGAAGGTAAAATCTGCTTCATACTGCTTGTTACATTACACCTAGTTTTGCTTTCACTAGAGCTAAGAGCTACCTTACTGCTTTTTGCATTGGGCGCTTTCTTTACGCTGGAGCGATCTTGGGTGACTGGGACTTGGGTGTGAAGGGTTATGCTGTAGAACAGGGCTTGAATGTGTCTAGTTGCTGCTTCATGCTAGTGCTGCTCTTTGCCTAATAGCGTGGCTCCTAATAGAGACACTGGCACTGCTGTGATCATACTGCCTGCTTTCCAGGCCTGTGGTGAGCTGAGATRCGCAGCGATTCTTTCCTGCTGACTTGTGGGAGAAATGATCTGCTTTTTGGAGTACACAGGAAGGATTATGAGACAGCTTTAGCAAGCTGGCCGAGCTCAAGTGGTTTAGTTTGCATCCAGGCTGCCAAGTGGATGTTTAGCCTCTCTGCTAGGGCGGCCTGCTGGCTCAAAACACCTTCACATTCATGGGGAGGTTTTATATGTGCATGGGGGGAGATGGCTGTAGATAAACTCTAGCATTACTGCACTGATTTAGGGTATTTGAGACTATAAAGCATCTTTTACAATGAGCTTTTTCAGGAAAAAGGATGTTTACATCTGACTTACTGATTTTTAATGCTTCTGAGAGCAAATGTTGGTTAAACTTTTGCAGTTAGGGAACTTCTCATTCACTTACAATAGTGATTCTAAATACAGTTTCAAAAGCATTGTTATAGTGAGTGTTACACTTGTCCAACAGTGCCTTGAAATGTGATTTTTTTTCCTGAATGCTATTGWAGATTATTATTCATTTATTAAGTAACAAAAGTGCATCACTGCTGTATAAGGAACAGAATAAAACTCAGTTTGGCTCCAAGGAATTTACAAGACAGCAAATATTGAAAAGAATAAATATACTGGGCAATTCAGAGATCTTACGTGCTTCTGGCATCATTATTTTCTCTTCATCTGTCCTCTGTAGTATCTTACCTGAAAGAATGTGGATGGGTAAAACACTTTTAGCAAGGTGGTTAGTGCTGTGAAAGAAAGGTCTGACCTGGGGACATTGGGTGTCTAAATATGAAAGTGAAAGGGAGACCCTAGGTATATAGTTCAAAAATGGAGTGTTACTTCATTCCTGTGGCACCTGTGCAGAAGGAGGGCTGCAGCGCTTGCATTRTTTAGCGGCTGGAGGAGAGATTTCACTAGGAGGACTATGAATTTTATTTCTGACAAACTGTATGACCTTAGGGGAAGTTATTTTATTTATCTGGGCTTCAATTCATCCAACTATAAAATGTGGAAAATAATGATTTTCCACCTTTCCCAAGTACTTTGACAGCATCATAGGTGCTATATACAGAATATGCAAAATGGTGGTGATGTTCAAACTGTCTTGGAAGTGAAACTCCTTATCTCTTTACCAATCCCTTGGGACATCCAGCTGTCTTAATTAGATTTTGGGTGCTTCTCCAAATATTAGTATTCATAAATCAATTTCAGAAACATTTTCAAAGCGTGAAACGTTTTCTGCATGATCAGATTTGGTGTAGTTCTTAAAATAAATATAAGGCCAATGTATTTCTTTTTAATGTCATTAAGTATTCCTCTGTGGGGTTTAGCTACTAAATTATAAAGGCTGAAAGGCCTTCAAACAGTCATCACCTAGTTTGAACTCCTGTATAAAACTTGGTTTGAGTCCAGTGGCTGTGCTTGGATGACAGATTATCTTTTAAGGAACAAAGCAGAGAAACCTAAACCCCATTCTAATCTTGGTTAAAAATTTTCAAATAATAGAAAATCTACTACAAACTTTGGTAAATTGTCCTGGGGTTAATTGTATTCAGGGTAAAAATGTGTACCTTTTCTCTAGTTTGAATTTGTTTAGCTTCAGCTGCAGTTTCAGTGTTAGTTCGTGTATTGATTTTTAAAATGTGAAAATTCATTTTTATTTTTAGCAGGAAATGGGTCTGAGTTTCTGTACACTGTGGAATAGAAACAATGTTGAAATTATTTTTCTGTGAAATAATTTTCCTGTTACTCAGTCTGCTCAACTATTATCCTGAGAAGGTTTTGCAATTTTTTAACTCTATGTCATTTTCTTAGGAATAGAAGTCAAACTTATGCAAGAATAAATTTCATAACTTTTATTCTTTCTTTTTTCATGAATATTTTGTTACTTCATTTGCTTTTCTTCAATCCAGTACCTCCACAATTCTATTATTTTCATTAAAGCACTGTCAGTGGTATACATGTCATTTCTTTTTAATTCATAGAATGAATACCAAGAGGTCTTTGCAGACCTGATGGGGTTATGTGGGTAAAATTAGAGACTGGATAACAGCAGGACTTCTGTAGAAAAGCAGAGGACTTCTGTCTTCATTCACTTTTGCATTAAAACTACCTTACTTTAAATACACATGAACTTTTTTAAAGAAATCTTGGCAAATTGTGGCCATTAAAGCATCTTATATAGAAGAAGGAGATAGTTTATGAATTATAGACCAAACACTTGCAAAGATCAAGTAACTGAACTGCCTAGTGAAGTAACGTATAGGGACTGAAAGAGACTGAAGGATATGGGGCTGAAAGCTTGGTTCCTTCCATCTACTCATGGCCACATGAACATCTGAGTTTTCTGACCTGAGTGTCATAGGCAGACCCTCCCAACTGTAAAGTCATGAAAAGCTACTGATTCTTGATCTTATGACAGTGAATGCAGTAACAGAATATAAGTCATTCTATATAAAATGATAAGAATGCAAAGATGTACAAAACTAGAATGACGGCTTTTCTAGGTGATCCCCTCTAATGCTACTGCATATGAATTAGGGTGCTGTTGTTTTAAGGGAGGAGGCTATGTGTAATTTTCAGTATATGAAATGTCGGCACTTGGTGAAGGGATGGTGAAGGCAGTACTGACGGAGCASCAGGTGGGCTGCTCCCTGGTAGAAGTGGCTTCCCATTTGTGCTGGCGAAGTGCCCCTAGACTTGATGGCTGCAGTCCCAGCGGGAAGGGAGTCTGCTCGCCGAGATAGCTCTGGAGAGGCAGTCCTGAAAGACTGGTTTCAGACCATCTGGAGCCAGATGGCCAACTTCAGACTTCTACAATTTAAAGGGCAGTTTATTGGGCTTATTGAAGTCTATGTGAGTTTTGCCATTGATTTCAAGGAGGGACATGAATTCACACAGCATTTCTGGGTTCAGAAGTATTACCAGGTTAGAAATCTTTTAGGATGGAAGCTGAATACTCTAAGAGAAAATATGTGTGGGCCGTACAGGGAATGAGAATCTGGATTTTCCAAGAGCAGATGGTGAAAAATGTCTTTGCTGCTAGCTGGTGCCTGAGCTTGAATTGCACTGCTTTGCTGTTAAAATCCAGTCTATTCAAAGTCTGTCTGCATGAACTGTACATTTCTAAATAAAAGTGTAATATGATAATTTAGTAATTTGGTATCTGCTATCTACTCACTTTCTCTCCTAAAAGAAATTATCCAGATCCAAGCACACTAACCACTCAGTGTCATGACTACAGATATAGCTGAATGATTCTTACAATATTCATTGGTAAACTATTGTTTCTGTTGGGTGTTTTGACTCTCTAATCCAAGTTATATTCAGCTTGTTTACTGAAATATCRCTCTGCCATGCTTTTGCAAATTGAATTATCCTCTGTTTGTGATTCTTCCATCAAAAAGTCCTTGTAAAAGTAAAACCTAAAATACTAGAATTACAAGTATAAAGTCCTTCCTCTGAAACAAGCTGGATAATTTAATATGGGGGAAAAACTTGAAGAAGAATTTAGAAAAGAAGTCAATATATTGAAAAGAATGGTGAATTACATAGCAAAAAAAAGCAAGGACTTTTTAACAGTTACATTTTTTCAGTGCACAAAGTAGCTTAATTTGGGCAAAAGCTACTCAGTGTATAGCAGCTATATAGGCTTTTGAGGCAATATATCTTGAAATTGTGTTGAGTTCTGTGGAAGCACAGCATCCTAGGAATAAGGTTCCAAATATATATGTGATGTTGAAAAAGAACAGGATTAGAGGCACTAAAAAATTGCCTATAACTAGCATAGGTGTATACACACATCTAACAGCAATAATAAAATAGTAGTAGTTACTACTAGATGAGCTTTTACGATTTTCATGGCAATTGTGCAAATACTTCATCTCACAATTTTTACATATACAAGAAGGACTATTGTTTCCATTCTGTAGTGGAAAAACTATGAGGTTTGGTGTGTATGTAGCTACATAAGGAAATGTACTTGCAAGTTTTATGGAATACATATAGGTAGGGTAAACAGCTGACCTATTGAAACAAAGGGTTTTTTTCTATCTCCTTCCATGAGTTTGAATCAGTTCCACAAATCCTAAAGAGGTGATTAGCAACCAGAGTATACTGTAAGGGTRGTATCATGTCTAGGTGCATTCCAGTGAAGCCTAGATACCTGTCTTCAAAGTAATATGTTCATGTAAACCTAAGTCAGAAATCTCATTATGATGTGACTGGCTGAATTTCCATGTACTTCAATGTGCAGGAGCTTGGATTAAACGAACTAATGGTTGCTTTTGGCCCTAAGCTCTGTGACTCTATGGCTGTGCCACCAATAAACAGGGGGGCATGATACAGAATTACCCCACCAAGTAAAATGCTGAGTTGCCCTCACTCAGTGCAGCGCAGTGTGGCACCATACTAGCCCAGAGCTGGTGTTGATGCTTTAGTTCAGCATTGCCTCCAGCCTGATAAACCGCATCAGCTGTCTTGATCCCAGCATGCTCAAACATCTCTGATTTTCACTCCACTGTGACAAACAGGCATGCTGTATGAATCTATACAGTGCCCTTAAGTGGAAGAAAGGATACAGGGGAATTGTACAGGGGAATGCATGGAGCGTGCCAATAGATACTGATACACTGGATACATGAGTTTCAGGGTCTGGGCAATCAGACTGTTAAGATGTCTGCTATCTAAACGATATTAGGCTTGAACCTGTTCTGTGAGGAAATGCTCATTTTGCTTTCTTCTGTATCTTTACTACACTTCCATTGTTTTTTTAACCTGAAATCTCACCAGCAGTGAGCTGATAATTATTTCCAGATCATCATAAATAAGAAGCTGAATAATACAAAGCCAGACAAAAGTTTGTGGGACTCCCTGGATAAGTATCCCCATTTAGTGATTCCCTGCTGACACCTTGTGCTAGCGATTGATCAATTGGTCAGGACTTCATTCWTGTGATGTGCTTTATTGATATTGTAGAGTGCTCGTGTTTCAATTGAGATGCTGTACATTACAAGTCAGTGCCTTATAAACGGTTAAGTATATTGCATTTAATTCAGTTACGTTTATCAGTTTTTCAACTTTCATCAGACTTGTAATCTATTAAAATAAGTCAGATTTGATTAGATTTATTATCAGTAAAACATATTAACTAGCATTATTGAGGCTCCTTTGTTCTAATTTTTATTCAGGTTAGTTCTGTATGTGATAACCCATTGGTTTAATCACTGCATTAAACCCAGGCCAATAGTTACCTGATTTTATCACTTGCTGCTTTTTGAGTATTTGCACAGGAGCGCTCTACAAATCATGTAGTATTTCCTTAATACAATAAGGTTATTATGGATTAACATCAGTATGATGAACATTTTCTCAGCCCTTCCTTTAATATACTTGGGTGCAAGTTACTAATGTCCATTGACTTCAAAATATTTATTCCAAGTAGCTGTTGTTTTAACACCCAGCTATGACACTAATGAGTTACAAAAATACCATCCCAGTGTGATTGTACATTATCTTCCATCACAGCTAAAGAACATGTCAGCTTTTTCTACATGTGTTAGCAATTTGTCACCTTCAAATAGCCTATACATTAAAAATCCCTTTTGTTAATAATATCTTTTCAAAAAAAATATTTACCTAAAGCCCTGCCAGCCTTGGATTTTTCCTAATGTATTCATTTTCTTCCCAGCCAAATTGTCCTGTTTCTTGGCTGCAGATTTTTGGCAAAATAATGAGCTCTTCTTAAATAAGTCCTTATTTTTATTTATTTGTTGTCTTTAATTTTTCCACCCAGTCAGTTTTGCTTAGAACTTTCTTCAGCTCTGGAAAATTAGCTATTTGGAATCCCTGAATATGTATGTGTTATTGGTGATACCAAGCTCTGCCCATGTTGAATGTCACCTGATCATGCTTATAGGTCCTATCTAGAGTTTATTTTTTGACCTTAATCACTATTAATAGGAGTCCAAAATAAGTATCTCATGTTGACTTCAACTTCTTTTAGGTTGTTTTACTCTTACTATTGGCACAAGTGCAAGACACAACTTTGCTACTACTTGTTAGGCAGGACTTTCCATGTTTTTCAGGTGGCAGTATCCGGTAATACATTTGTCCTCCACACGTTGCAGAGTTAAGGAATAATTTACCCTTGTTTTGTTTCAGTTTTTTGTTTTGTTTTGTTTTAATTGTATCCCAGCTATGGGCTTTGTCATGTAGCACATTGATCTCCTTTTCTTTCAGCAATAAATCTAAAATGAGTATTGTCATTTTATAGTATGGAGGGCCACCATATTGGATTAGTTAAAATGGAGTAAGTGCCCTTTGCACTTTCTTTCCTTCCTAMATGGTTATAACCAGATCCTCCAGTCATGCAGAGTATCCCAGATTTCAGTGACTGAAAGTCATGGAAAGTGCTCTAGCTGCCCTGCTCGAGCGGGACTTGGAGCAGATGGTCTCCAGAGGCCCCTGCTAGCCTCCGCTGGTCTRGGATTCTGCGACTGTCCATTTTTTTCAGAGGCAGTGAAAGCCTCAAAGACCAATATAATTTTGACGAAAATATTTGTATACAAAGAACTTAAATTTCTAAGCAAAAACTCTTCTAGTGCACAAGTACTTTTCTTCTTTGACATCTATAATGCATATTTTACACATGCGTATGTTCTGTGTATGTCAGAAGAAAAGGACATACAAAACTGATCTTTCTCCACATGTCAGCCATGTGAAAAGGGGGCCCATGAGTCCCCATCAGTCAAGAAACAGAACTAAATCCTCTTTTTCTAGACTTCCATGAGCTGGAGGACTAGAAGAAAATTTCATCCCAACTCCATGACACAGCATGTCATAAACAGCTTGAACCAACATGCCAAAAAATGCAAGAAGTTTCAGTTGCTTATAAATCAAGAGTAACAAACAAGAAACTCACAGTGAAAGTCAGTTCCTAGAGTGCCAGGAACATTCACACCTTGAAGATTAAAATAATTTTAGGATCTAGAGGACTTTGAAAGTCTTGGAGACCTTCACTATATTTTTCTGTAATTTGTACAGTGGTTTCTACCCCTGGCTGCAGTATTGTTCTCTACAGTATCCTCCATTCCAGACTACTTACTATGTGATTACTACAGTTTTCAAGATTGATTGTTTTATAACTCTGTAGCTATATCAGCAATGTGGCTAAGATAATTTCAAAAATTATTTATTTAAATGCTAAAACAGCATTTATGACTCTGGTCATAATTTCAAGTCATTAAATTCCTGAATGTTTGTGAAGCTGAAAATGTAAAGATTCATGAAGTATTTGAAATACAGTAGTATATTAACTTATAACCATTGGAATGATTAGAAAATACTCAAAGTTTACAAAACATTTTTTAAAAAGATCTTTCCGATTTATTTTCAAATTGATCCTTCCATTGTATATTTTGGAAATAGGCCAGTCAGTTCTTAGATATATAAGATACAATTCATAAATTGCTGAGACAGATGCATCATTTTTTCTGATKTAAGAATAAGTTAAACCTGGTCAGTGTCTTAGGATGCGATTCTCAGGGATGTGAAGCAAACAACCATTGAAGTCAAGTGGAACCGTGCGCAGTTCCCAGTTGTCGAAATCTGAAGGCCTGTTTGCTTTCATCTTGTCAGTGATCATGCAATGCTAGTTCAGATCCAAGGTGCAGGGATAAAGTCAGCATTACATAGCCAGGAATGAAAGGTTTTCATAAGATTTTCCCATATAACTTCTGTGTAAAGCCATTTCAAACAAATATGGGGCCCTCTAGTCAGTCRTTTCTACTGGGACCAAATTTTTAGGGCATAAGACTGGCGTTATTATTTATTATGTAGTAATGAAACATTACCTTTGTTGTGAGACTAAAGGAAAAAGCTGAGAGCTGGGTTATAAAATCTAAAGAAAGCCTCACACTTGCCAGAAGTAGTTTATAATTACCACAGTGATAAGTTTGAGGACTAAGGTCCCAAACAAAATCAAGAAGCAAAAATTCAAAGATGGGTTTTTTTTCCTCACAGTTTCCTTTATTCCAGGAAATTCATGTAGTCAAAGGCTTCTTTTAGCAGAAAATTATTTACAGGTGCTGTTCCTGGCTCTGTCACAAAGTTGTGTCTTACACCTCAGTCTAAGTGCAGTCAGTCTTTGGATCAATGTAGCTTCTTCCTTTAGGGATCTTTCTGTTAAATAGCTGCCTGCTACAAAGCCAATGGCTATGGCCTTCCAGAGCTTTGGATGACTCAAAAAGGCAATGAGTATTTTCTGCTGGATGGAGCAGTAGTGTTTCTAGATGAGGTTATAAATTTATATGTAATTTACTGTGTTTCAGAAACATTTCATAGCAGAATGTGAACACATATTAAAAAAAAAAACCTTAGTCAATGACACAGTAGCCCTGGGGTATGAGAACTAATTAACATGTTTGACCAATACCACGTGACACTGTGTGTGCAGTGAGGTTTGTTACTTATTATTGTTTAATCTCTTTGCATTCCAATTAAGCTTGAGAAATCCCAGTTATTTCAACTAGAAGTGAACTTAATTCAAAGATTCTATTAACTAACAGTCTAGGTGATATATTCAAGATATTATTGAAAAGCTGACCCTTTACAATTTTTACCAGTTTCTGAACTGTTAATTCTTACTGTTCACGTGGTTTTGCATCATTGGTTGATCAAACTTTTTTTCCTACAATCATGAAATGTGGAAATGCAATTCTTACAGACGAGGAAAAAGAATATTGAGATTCAGTCATAATCACATGAATGCTGAAGCTGAGGCCAGATGATATACACCAGTAAAGTCCTGTGAGTTGGCACTGACCTGCAGGTATAATGAATTGCAGCTTGTTTTGCTTTTCCATTAGTTATCAAATAGTCTTTCTTTCCTTAGGTTTGATGGGCTTTGAATTAGGGCAATGTGGCCTCTTAAGTTGTGAATCACCTTTAGAGTGAGTCCTGAGCCAGGTAAGAGAACCACTTTCAACAACGCTGCATGAACTTCATATTCTAATTCTCTGTAATTGTAGAATGGGACACAAAGGGTAAAAAAGCGCAGAAATATTACAACTTCAATCATTTTCCAATATTAAAGAGATTTTGCAAGTACATAAAACAAGTTGCTGTGAAGTGTGTCTAGCAACATTTTGAAGTTAGCACAAGAGGTTTGATCATGTAAGATAATCTATTATTTAAATTTTATTTTATTTTAAAATTGCAAAGCTGACCTATTGTGAAGGTTCTCTAGGAAATCATTTTTCTAAGAAAAAATACAAAAAAATCTCAGTTCATATGGGATTTGTTTGAAAGAATTTAATTCAATCTTCTTCATTTGTCTTCTGTTAGTAAAAATAATGTAAGTACATTTCATCCACTTACTGAATTTGAGTAGAATTTTTTGAGATTAAAAAATATTTTGATAAATGGGTACCTGTAATCCTTAAGACCTTTTATTTTGAGAACCTACTGAGCTGAGTAGAATGAACAGTGACAGTTCTTGAAGATTTCCACTCTGTTTTGTTATATCCAAGAGGTTAGGGTGCTTTCCTCAGCCAAGCTAAGCTCTAAATATGAATCTTTCAGGATTCACCCATGGCTTAGTAATTTTCACTCCCTGAATATACATTTATGTGCTATAAAATCCGTATTTTTTGTGCACACAGATGAAGCTTGCCAACTTCAGCTCAGCATGATTTCAAATGGCTGAGCTATTGAACCCTCAAAATGAGTTTTATAACAGAAAACTCAATTCAGCATTAACTATTGCACTTTTAAATATATGCATACTATAGTGGTAACATAAAGCAACATTTGAACTATTTTAATCTTGCTATCAGGTAGCTGATCTGATAGTACAGTTTTTAGTCACAATTCGTACTTCAGAGGACTTACGCTTAGGGCTTAGAAGATGAACATTGCACAAAATCAGTTCAATAGTGAATAGTTTCTAATATGTTTTTGGTTACCAGAATATTTAAATTTCTGTAACAGCCTCAGCTGAAACCAGTGCTTATTTTTACAACTGAATCTTTTCCATTATCCAAGAATGGTTTTCCCATTTCAGCTTTCTCCTCCCTTTCTTTTTTTTCCATACATTTTTTGAGGTTTCCCAGTTTGGGCCTCTTTTCTATCCTTCAGTAAGGTTGAATTCCCTGATGGTAATCGTAATTATAAACATGTGTTGTTACTGTGGGCTACCAATTTTCTTGCAGTCCTTGGTATTAAAAAAAAAAAGTAGGTTTTGGAATATATTTCACATCATCACGGCATATGTCATGAATAATTAAAAAGAAAGTGAAATTTGTAGTAAAGAGCAGTCTCTGGAATGCCATGTCTAAAGATAATTGTAAAATAAAATTGGTTAGAATCAAGTAACCACACCAAACAATTACTATTGTGGCAGAAAAATGTTTTTGAGCTTTAATATCACTGATATGTTTTTAAAATTTGATATGTATGTCTTTGAAATCAGGATAACTAATGGGAAAGTAGAAAAACACAGAAATAAACACGTTTTCTAGCAAAACCAAGAATTAAAGTATTTTGGAAATTGCTTGACTTAGAATATTTAATTTATAACAGATACCTATTGAAAAAAAAACCTTGTCAACTAAAAAAAAGGCAAAGTTAAAATACTCTAAATTTTGCATTTGTTTCAGTGGTTTCCTCCACAATCTGTCTTTCATTCAGGGTTATTTCAAAGATGTTCCTCTGTAATTAACATGTTAGATTTTTAGTGACTTATTTTACTGTGTAGCATTTTATTGCTGATGTGTCAGTCAGTGTAATGTTCACAGTGCTGCAGGGAATAATCAGTGTATGCATTAGTCAATTCATATTGTATCTGGTATCCTGGTAAGACAAGATAAAATGTTTGCAAGATTAGTTTAAAATTAAAAAAAAAAAAAAAACAACCAAAGAAACCCCCCCACACCAGCAAGACATAGCAATAATTAATGAGTGGATTCAAAAGGAATATAGATCCATTTTAAATTTGTCTGGACCTAATAAAATTTGCCAGAAGGAACTTGTGAGGGAGCAGCTTGTTTATGGATGTTGTGGGGGGAGGTTCCCGAGGGCTGTGCAGGGCCAACCTGGTACCTCTCTCTCAAAACTCGGGGGAGCTGGGGAGTTACAGACTCTCAGCTTAATGCCAATTCCTGGAAAAGCACCGCAACAAATAATGGAGTTGTTTGTAAACACGTAGCTAGCAAGGAAAAGAATAAGAGCTAAACATGGATTATTATAAACTAAATGTGTCAGACTAGTCTAATTTCTTTGCTTAGTAAGGTAATAAACATTGTAAATATTGAAGAGGTAGTAGATGTCGTACATCTTGACTGTAATCAGGCTTTTGTCACTGTCTCGTAGCACAGCCTGGATGAAACAGCTATAAAATTAGCCAATACTGGTTAGAAAGCAGTAGTCATAGTAGTTATCTGTTAAGCCAGAAGGAAATACTGGGTAGGTTCTGCAAGAATCCCTCCTGGGTGTGGTTCAGTTCCGTATTTTCATTAAGGAAGTGGATGACAGAATGAGGAGCATACTTATTAAATGCGCACACACTGCCTAGCTGGGGGAAAATGCAGGTTTGTTGTAAGGCAGAAATATAATTCAAAATAGTCTTAAGAAATTATCTGAAAAAAAGGATGCAATTCAGAGAGGACAGGTACAGGGTTAGGTGTGAACAACTGCACAAAGACGCGACAGGGAACAAGGGGCTTAGCTGCAGTCTGGGAGGGCTGGGAGGTGCAGTGCATCGCAAGCTGCACCTTTTCCAGAGGGCCGCATGTGCCAGCAGCGGCACATTACTCGTAAAAGGGCAGATGTTATACTGGGATGCAGAGACACAAGCGTCCTCTGGTCCATCTCTTTGAACTAGTCATCACTTTAGTCCCTTTAGAGTCATTGAATGTTTAGAAGAGTTTTCTTTCAGCAAAGTAGAAAYGCGTGTGGTGTCCTGTACACTGGTAGCATACAGCATACACTGAGACAACTTTAACTTCAACAACAGCTGAAGTCCCTTTTACAGAGTTAGTGATAGAAGTGCCAATGTCAGTGTTTCCCAATGATGCACATTCCAAGAAGTTCTCATAGACTTGCTGATAGCACCTGAGTGGATATGAGCAAAATGTATGTCTGTAACGAGTGAATAAGGTGCCAGGAAAAAAAGAGATGTGTAGGCTGCACTCAGAGTATCCTCTTGGTCACCTGCATTTTTCTTTTTCATTTTAGGGGCTTATACTTTATTCTGGAAGTGATAAAAGTGGGATTTTGTGATCTTCCTTTCTGGGAGTGGAAGAAAACAAGGAGTGGAAATAATCAAAATGTGCAAAAGGGCTCTTTTCAGCTTCTCTGGGATCTAGCCAAGCTCATAGATGGCAGCACAGTAAGAAAATCCCTTTCCAGTTTATTTCATTGTTAGACAGGTCCCAGGCTGGTAACTTGTCCCTGTCTCTTTTGCTAAGAAAAGTCCTTCCTTTGTATTTTTTGTAATTTTTGCTCATCTTCTTAGCACACAACTTCTTCATAAGCCTAGCCTTAGGAGTTTTACAGTTTCCAGAACCAGAGAGCTTTGGACAGGTTTAAATAAACATCTATGCTAACTGTTTTACCACCGAGCATGCTAATGTTTGCTAGCCCTATTGGAATGCATGCTCTAAGCATCAGCTGATAAACTGCTATTTTTATTGAGGTTTCAAACAGAATTCTCTACCAGAATGAACAGAGAAACTCTGAAACCAGCTGTGTGCTCTATTTACAGAGAGACAGCAATATGTAATAGTATTCAAGAAAAGCAAATCCAGCGATACAGATAGAGATCATGAGCAGTGCATTCACCCTGGCATGAATGGTCAATAATAAATATTTCAATTCCTGAAGGAAGCAACTTGACTCGGTGGGCGAAACACCAGACCAGGGCTTTTGCACTGCATTGCTACATTGGTCTGCAGTACCTTCCTGACTTTGAGAAGTCCCTTTGCTTCCCTCTCTTTGCTTCATTTYCCTTATCTGGAAAAGGGATGAACATTCATTAGGCTACATGGATAGAAATGGTGTTACAAAAGGATTGTTGTTGTATAGTTACAGTTAACTGGAAATGATTCATAAGTGTCTTCATCTTATTTCTACTTGACCTTTACTGAGAATGTAAAATTGTTTGACTACTTCAGACTGTGGTTCCTACTTTGAACACCTAACAGAAGAGTCAGTCTTATTTGAGATAAGATGGGCATTAAAAATCAGATACTAGAATGCATAATAGCTTTTTACTAAGGAAGGTAGACTTTCTTTTTTACTGTGGGGAATATTGTTTTTTCATTGAAATTAAACGATTTTGTTTGAGGTTGTCCAGTGAAGGAACGATTCACAAAAGGTGGCTCCTAGTTGTGCTTCCAAATTTTAGTATTAGTTCTGTTAGCTAATGTGGGTCACATCAGGCTTTTGTATCAAAAATATTACAAGTTTTCCACTTCAGTCTCAGAAACTCTTGTGAAAAAAACAGTAAAATACTTGAAGGCCTCTCAGGTTATTGCGTTGAACACCAGGTGGACTTTAGCCTTGTTTGTAACATTCTTCTGACTGATCTAACAGGCTTTCAGAGCTGATGCTCTGTATGTATGAACTGAAAGAACAATGTCACTCAGTAGACTTGCCATGAAATGCCTTGGAGGAATTCAAACAGCAATGTGTATATGTGCATGATGCACTCTAGCCCATTGCCATCTAAACCCAGCAGAGGAAAGAGACTAGAAATGCAAGAGGAGAAAAATGTGTAAAGGTTAAACTCAGTGCTAAAATCACTGACATTTGAACAACATAGATGTAAAAGAAATATGAAAGCATCAGACATTAACTAGAGTTATTGTACTGGAAACTTTATCTATGTAATGATTGCAAAGCAAAAAAAAAAACCAACCAAAAAACCCCCAACCCAACAACCCAGGAAGGCTGTGGATCAACATAAGTTAGAGTTAAAAGAAATGCTGTTTATTGAACAATATGCCTTTATATAGATAGGATCAGTATAAAATCATGCCTGTCATACATGTTTATACTTGTACACATATAATTAAAACCAGAACAGAACTAATTTAGAACTTAATGCCATAAGACCATAGTGTAGATCAGAATTATCAGTGTTTTGCTGTAACAGTATTTTTAACTTCTGAATTATTTATTTCCTCAGTGCCACCTAATATGATTGACCCCATGTAAATATCACAGATAGATTAATTGATTGTTAAACTGCTGTCTATTTTATGTACATACATGAGCATTTCTCTGGTTTCTTTCTGATTAAGAGGACATGAAACATTTTTTCTGATGAAAGACAAATCAAAGATTCTTGCTAAGGATGTGAGCAGGACTTTTATGTTTGGATTTGAAAGTAATATTTGGATGTATTTGTATTTGGGAATAGAATGAATTTAAAAATAGACTAAAATCCTGGAAAAGCAAAGAACAAGGCTGATAGTGCCATATGAGCTCAAACTGATGTATTTTCAAATTTTGTAAGATGTGTTTGAACTCTTCTACATTAAAATTGTCCATGATTATCAGAGAGGGTTTCTCAGCACTAGAGAATATATATGAACTCCCACAATAAATTTCTAAGGCTAGACCTTAAGTGCAAAAAATGTCAAATGCCATCATTTCAGTCAAGCTCTAGTCAAGCTTATATGGGTGTCTCTACTTGTTTGTTTGTGCAGTTCCTGATTAAGAAAGAACAGAAAGAGATAATATTAAGTTCCTTTCATTTCATCTCAACCACCAATAAATGTTTTGAAGATAATAGAAATAGTTGCTCTTGAGTTATCCTGCCCTTGCCAGTGGCATTATTAGCTGTTGGGAGACTGGCTAACAACTCAGATTCAAATCTCTCCTGAAATGTAACCACTCTTGAGAGACCCAGAGCAATAACCCTTAATAATAAGCCGTCACAGTCCCTCGCATATGCATATGTGCATATAGTCACAAGTCTGAAACTTTTCTTTTGTAGGGGCATGAGCAAGCATGTGCTTCCTGGATTCCTTTGCTATGAGACCTTATCAACATGAATCTATTTGTGTCTTCTACTTAGCTGACCACATTGTCAATGCTTACCAAATAATAAATCCTAATTATACTAAAATCAAGCTTGGAGCACACAGCTGCAAGTCCTCCAAATTTGTCTTTCATTCTGCCTCTAAAAACTCTTCCTTGCTGAGACTGCTGCCTTTCAAGGAGCAGTATTTTTGGCTGGAAGACTGACTGGTGTTTGAAATGAATCAGCAGTACAGTAAATTTAATTTTCAAAAACAAACAGTTGTACATATTTAGAGCTTGGCCAGGAATGGTAGGTTGCATCTGCTGTGTGCGCTTCCCTTTCCACAGGGGTGGTCAGTGGCAAAATTGCACCAAGAAAGGGAGCTCTCACTATCTATAGCTGTTGGTCTGAGTGAAGTCAGGCTGGAAACGTCCCTCGGAGCAGCACAGAGGCTGCTGCTCGAGGCTGTAGCCTGTGCTCAATCAATCTCTAATCACTGCAAGTTGGGACTAGAGTCTGCTGCTTCTGACTGCAGTTGGGTCAGCTCCTCACATCTTTGCCAAACCAGTGCAGGTCTTTCACAGTGGTCCTGAACAGAGGGGCAGGAGAGATGCCAAGGGCAGGAGCTAACTGTGATACAGACAGTGAAAACTAAGTGGAGACAGAAGCACTGCACAAGAGGGCCTGGAACAACTTTTAGAACCATGAATACGGTGTTGAGATTCTCTTTTACACAGACTAGTCACTTCTTTTCTTTCTGTTTGYCTGGGAATGCATATCTGTTGTTGAAGAATTTGGTTTTCTCTATCGCTCTCTGTCAGGAAGAGCTGAACCCTGGTATGTTGGAGCTATGTAGTTGCATTTTGTGTTCCCTTAGCAACTGAGTAACTGACACTTGAAGAGGAAGCAGTAAAAAAAAGTGTGTTTTAATTCTTTTACGGCTTCATAAAGCTTGAGAGATGGAGAAGCAGTGTAGGAACTTCATGAGGATGGAGAAAGTAAAGTGCCTTTTGTTTATCTATTAGCTGCTCTGAAAATACCTAAACCGTTGCTTTGGTCAAAAGCACATTCTAAAGTAGCTAATCTGCATTAATGTAGTGATGCTATATAGAATCCTAACTATAGGTTATTTATCATGCATACATATATATATTTAGTGTAATAGGGCAGGGGTCAAGAGAAAACAGGAAGGAGAAAGCTAAGCCACATCTTAGCCACTTATTAAGCCATCAGAGTAGAGAAGAGGCAGTTCTGGTTTACTTGCTTTGGTCATCCTGACTTTGTTTGTCCTAGCCTAGAAAACTTCTTTAGTGAGAAAATTCTAGAAGGCAGAAGAATAAACAGGCAATTTGACCTTTTGAGGAGAGAGATGGGATCATTTCTGGAGGATCCATGAGGTGGCTGGAGAAAACAGACCTACCTGTACTCCTTTCAGGAAATGGTGTGCCTTTAGATGAGGCACATGCATAAACATACATACAGACTGCTGTTTAAAAAAACGTTTTCCGTAAGTGAGTTCTTTCTTTTAAATGTAACTTCTGTGTTAAGGAGACTTATTTATCCCAGCTGGTCCAGACTTGTGGGGGATAGAACTGAGGGAACCAGGCTGCAAAGGAGATTCTTAAGAATATAATTGAAAGTGCTGCAGTCCAGGGAATGTTTTGAGAAGAGCAAAATTATTTAAAGCTTCTCCAGAAAAGGCAAAAGCACATGGCCTAATATATCACTCAGATCAGAAAAGAGTAGAAAGGTGCAATATCCCTGTAACCATGACATGCATCCTGTAAGAAAATTTTTGTATCTCTTTATTTCCTCTTCTCTTTTTCTTTTTGTCTGCTGTTTTCTGTCTCACATTTTACCTTTCTCCTTGCCCCAACCATTCATTTTAATCAGCTCTTCTTCCATAACCTACATCTTCAGTTTTCTGCATCTTTGTGCATGCTAAAATTGCTCTCCTGAGCATTGCTCCACCCACACTTTGATGGATTGCTGTTTATGTGCTACCGCTGCCTTCTCCCAGAGAAGGGCTGAGCGTGCGCAGACATGCAGTGCAGGCACTTCCACGCTTTGGTACAAAACTGAACATGAATCCGGCTAGATTCTGCAGAGATGCTGCTGCATTTCTCTGATTGTGCTTGAATCTCTTTTGCTATCAAAACTGCAGTTGGGGAGATATTCCTTCATCATGTACTGTTTGACTCTGGGTGCTTATTTTTTGTGTTTATCAATCTCTAATCCATCAGAAAAGCACATCTTCCTCTGTTTGTGATACTTGCCTACGGCCTATGCCTGTCAAAGCCAAGTGGTATTCTCAGTGTGCTATTAAATTAGGCAATTTGACTAAAATAACTGTATATATGTCCATGTATATACTGTTAATTCACAAAGTTTTCTGGTGTCTGGCAGTATACCTTTCTCTGCCACAAATGGGCATGGCAGCAAGTGCTCATTCCAAGCCACTGAGTCTTCCCTAAGGCTTCCGCCAAGTGATCCACCGCAGRAATGAATCCCTTTCCACGAGTGGTGACTTGGAGATACTGGTTACTCTGCCAACACTGCTCCTAGCCATCCATTTCTGAATTTGTAAGGTGACAAATAATTTCCACCTGAACATCTGTGACATTTGGGTTTTGAAAGAGTCTCAAATACCGTGGTGTTCATTAGTAGGGATTTCAATTTCCTGCACCTCTTTGCGTCAGTTTTACTTCAATGCATAGAGTGTGCATGTTCATTAAAAACAACAATAATAAAGTTTTGCCAGAAGAGGGGTGTGTAAATAAAAGATGCCTGGGGCAAAGCTGTGTTTTGTGTTCTGGACATTTATATAGCTATTTACAGTGCTCTTCAGTTAAATAATAATATTAAAAAAACAGAATTACCATAGCAACTGAAGCAAGTATGTGTTACATTTTTAATCTCTGAGATACACAAACCCTTACTAAGAAAACACTCAGAAAAAAAAAGTGAACTTGTGTGCCTTCCCTATGTTTAAAGGGAGTATTTTGTTTCTTATTTCCGTGCCAGGATTTAACGCTGCCTTTGTGAGGGGAGCAGCTTTGTTCTTGTTGCATTGTTCGCCTGCGTCTCCGGCAGCGGATGCGTGCAGGAGGCAGCTGGAATGCCTTCTCTTCCAAGACGTTTTGGAAACTGCCAGGAGTGTGCAGCAAATGGTGGCTAGGAGGCTGCTGGGATATTTTGTGCTGGCATACTGGAATGAATTCCACAGGTGAACACCTGGGGAACACATCTATAAGCAAAACATGCTTACATTTCATACCTGCACTTAACTATGTGCTGTGCTTTTCTGAATCTGATGTACCAGGAAGTATGTACTTGTTGAGGTTTATTCCTCCCCACCCACCCCCCGCCCCATTTACCATTTTTCTTAATTCCCTTTGAATTAGAGGACACAACATTAGCACTACATAAAAGATCCATAACAATTCTGTTTAAAAATACATAAATCTGCATCACTGTGTATTGTGTCTCAGAAGAATAAGGGGAAAGAGGCATTGGTTAATCTATCAGTAGTCTCTCCATTACTCTCTCCCATGAGTGGTAAATTGGGATTTATTTCTCTTGTTGATGGTAACCACTTTTTTCCTCTGTTCTGTCTGCCTCTGTTACTGGCAGAATAATTACAACTCCTCTTACCAAGACAATCAGGAGAATAAGCTAGCTGCTTTTGCCACACTACTGCAGTACTTTTGTTTTGAATCTCTTCCGAAGAATGGGGCTTTTGCAGTAACATGCCTGGACACTTCAATGTTTCCAAGAGAAACAGCTCTCGAGCCAAGATTGATTTGGACAGCATGCAATAGCTTGCATCTTTTTTCAGGAGATTCAGAGCCCTTTAGAAAGGCTAAATGAGCCTTACAGCAGCCCAAGAAGGAATGGCAGCAGGTAGCCAGAGGTACAGAAATATTGTGCCTGCCCAAAGTCAGGCAAGAAGGAGTTGCCTGCACGGCATAGAGGCTCGTTGTGCTCTGAACTATTAAACAATTTCAGGCCTGATCCTGTTGGTGCAGACTCCTGACACACAAACACCTCTTACCAAGTATGTCTTTTCATCCTTAGGGAAAATCTGTCCTTCTCATTTCCCTGTCAAATGTCTGCAACTTACTATATTGCAAAAAAAGGTTATGCTACAGATTTTGGAGCAAGTCCTTAATATACTGTTTTTAAATGTTTTTTCTATTCTTTACAAAGATAAAATTTAGGCAGAACCTTACCGTGCTTGATCAGCATGGCTGCATGGCATTCTTTGTAGAGCTGGCCAAGAGTGTTCCCATTGGAAGTTAATCTTTTGTCAGAATGAAACTTTGCATGAGAAATCAGCTGTCTCTGATGAACTTTCATTTTAAAAGTTTTGGATAGAGCAGAATGTTTAGAACTTCTTATGTTGAAGCACTTTAATTCTGAAATTTGCTTTGATGTTATGCAGTATGCACCAGTCAGACTGAATTAAATAGCTGGAGTTAGCTAGAGTTTATTCGTAAATAATATTTTGTTTTACCCCAAACAGATGTTAAAAAATTCTTTATTGAAAGTTTCTTAAAAAGTAGAAATTTTCAGTTTCATCTAGCTCTAATTTTTACGTCAAAATGGTGAAGTAATAGCAGCATAACTCAGAAATTTTCCTGGTTTATTTCTGCTAGTTAGCCTTGAAGTAGCACTTCCAGCTCCTGTGAATGTTGAGCAAAATCCTCAAATGAAATATGAATTTTCAATAGCTTATGTTCAGCTTGAATTAAAAACAAGTAATTCTTTCCTTCTTTTCTCATCTCGGAGTTCATCATGCAGTGACAATTTGAAATTTACAACCCAGACATTTAACATCCTTCACAAGAACATATAATTTGAAAAACTTGTGAAGAGAAATGTCTCTGCTAAAAAAATGGCACTATCTTTTTGTAAAAAGACCCCTGTCATTTAAATTTCTGTTCAGCTTCCCATCTTAAGCTAAATAACACTGACATTTTTTTCAGATGCAATTTTTTTGAAAGTTACCCAAATTAGATATTTGCCTAAAAGAGTTTTAATGTGACATCGCTGGCTTTCTTCTATATCCCTTTGTGTACCTTTGCAGCTAATGCGGAATTCAGATTTTATCAGATTCCATTGCTGGAAATAGAGACATTGCACTTAGTAGGTGTTGATAACCCTAAAAGCTTCTGATGCAACCCTAGATTTGGAAAATGAACCCCCACAAAATTTAAAAAATATATATATTATGATAAAACTTAGGAAAGAAGGATTTAAGATTGAGATTCTCTGTGTGGAAATAGGTCCCTGGTGATATRAAATTAGGCTTGACGTCTAACTCTCTTTGACCGTAGTCAGAAATTGGACACGCTCCCTTCTGAGACTGGGTAAATCCCACTAGATGAGTATCTCCATCTTCTGGTAACTAACCATCTTTGTAAATCTGCTCCTTATACATTAATGTGTATCTTTCAGTTATGTGTGGCATATGCAGGTGAAGGCCTCCTTGTGTTAAGTCAGGTCACAGAAAGCATGGTCCTTGTCTCCTCAATTTTACAGAAAGATTCATTTTCTAACTAAGCTCTAGAACATGCATGATTTAGAGCAGAAGTCTTGTRGGAAATGGCTGCCTTGGAAAACTTGAGGTCCTCTGTATTCTAATTTGCATGAGAAAGGCTTTCCTGTGATTCTTCAGCATTTCCAGTRCACGCCAGACCCCCCATTCTGGTACGATAGTAGACAGAAGTGGGAGAGAGAAATTCAAAACAGAACCTCTGCAGAGTTTGCTTTTGATTGGTGCAAAAGTTTTGTGTGATGGCAAATTGCCCTTTTTCCCCCCAACAAATAGCATTGAACAATTTGTTTTCACAGTGGACAAGAGGGAAAATGACAGGTAGAAGACAAGAAACCACTATTTCTCTTTTGAAGCAGTAGAGCAGATTGCACATTTTCTTCCAGATGAGGTGCTTAGCTCAAAAAAATCAACAGAGAATAGAAAAATGGTCCCAATAATGTTTTCTCTTACATTGTGAGATACGTTACTCTGTAGTATTTTCTTTCCTCATCCTCAATATAAAAGCTTACAAACATTTTTAAAAAGAGATGTAGAACACAAAGCCAGTATGATAGCAAGCTAGATTTTATGCTAGTCAATGATTTCTTTAATGTCTTTCTAATATTGTACAGAATATTTTTAGTTCTGTTACTGATCTCAAATTGAGAGAGAAATATTTTTATAAGGTAACTCTGATGATGATCAAGAGACAGAGAGCAAAACTTCCAAAGCATGCAATGTAAATGTTTAATTCCCATTTTGAAAAGTGTTTTGAAGCTGAGGTATTCAGTATTTGAAGCTGAGGAGTCCTTAACGTGGTGCATGTTGCACTAGTTACCAACAAAATCCTACTCTGCCAGTAGCTATTTGGAGGTGGGGGGTTGTGTACCGTTTCCTACAGATGGGCCGTGCTGGGCGCTTGCCAGGAGTGCAAGACAACTACTAATTCATATATAAATGTACTTTTAGAATGCATGTAACTATTTGGGGAAATAGGTACATAAAGCTTAGGTATGTTGAGTTTATTAGTGATCTACATTGTTTGAGCTTAATTTTGCATTCACCTAGTACTTCTATGATGAGAGTGATTCAACTCTGCACTTTATTAGCACAGGGCTGTGTACAGTCCTGGGTCAATCACAGTGCATTTCTCCAGTTAGTAAGTGCTTATTAAAGACATCCTTTGCTGAGTTTACTTTTGTGATCATCCATGTCTTGCGATGCATGTTATGAGCATAGTAAGAAATGGTACTTTTTCCCTCTCTGTCCTGCAGCTTGAGACTTATCTTCATGTCTGATAGTGGTCACTGAAACAAAAAGGTAAAGATAGCTCCTTTGACTTTTATTTTAATGAGCTGTTCAAGCTATAATTTAGGCCCAGAAATGATTATATTTTTAGACTAGGTTATCCTCTCTCTACTCCAGGATTCACATTGGTACCAAAAGTATAAACGGGGACACAAATGAATGAAAGGTGGGGAGATCCTAAATATGTCAGAATCCTGAACATATTGTTTATTTTCTGAAATAAACTCTAACTTTGGGGTTGGGAGCATGGTTTTATTTCTAGAAAGAGAAGCAGTCTGGAACTGAGAAGATAGTCTCCTAAATTTTGATAAGGTTTGAAACTGAGTATGAGCTTTTTCGTTCCTTTGGAGTTTTTCTGCAACCACTTCCGTTACCCCTCATCCCCACATTGAGTTGCAGTTTCTCTAATCTCGGAAGCAAATGGCAGCGTGCTCAGGCCTCTGGTTTGTAATCTGCTAGTTTCTCTGACATGACCAAGTGGTTTGACTCCCATGGAGTGGTCCATTGAGGTTTTATATAGTTTGGCATTGTAATCAGATATGTTTGTGCACAGTGCTAGCTAATTTTGTCTCAGTGAGATTCTTCATTTTTTTAAATATTAGGAAACACAGAGTGCATTCTTGATCTTCAGACATGTGCTATGAGCTGCAACATGGATTGCAGCGAAGTAACAGTGTTTTAATTCATTCTTCTGTGCTTTCATTCCTGGGTTGTAAGCCCAAATATGTTTGTCTTTAAATGCTTTAGAGGTAGACAGGTTGGGTTTTCATTGCTTCTAAATATGTGGCTGCCTTGGGGCTTCTAATTTATTTATTTATTTTAATGGAGTGAGAGGCTATAAAACCTATGTGCTGTAAAGCAGGCAGACTTCTAAAAGTTTCCTACTAGCTCACCAGGCTCAGCTGAAAGAGCAGGTATCTTCAAGCTTACTTATCTCTTGTTCCTAGGTGTCTAATTAAAACCGCTGTAATGCTGTCCATTTCAAAAAGGTCACATCTGATTTCATCTGAAACATTCCCTTTGTCTTAGCTGTCTCTGGTTTATATACTTATGAAAAAATAAGCAATTACAGTCAACTGTCCATTACCAGCAGGCAGATTATCTGGTTGGTGGATGAGCTTTGGCACAGGTGTAGACACAATCTATCTATCTCTGTGCATATCTTAGCAGTGTTTATTAACCCAGGAGTGGAGGTCAGAGACTCCTGCATGGCTCTGCACAGAACTAGGAAGCACCAGGAAACAGTGGGACTATGAATGGTTTTATTTGTCCAGGCTGTGCCAGCCCCCTAGCGCTCTGGGTCAACACAAATTTTATTAATTGTTGTTTCTTTAAAATTAATTCCATCCCAATCCAGAGTTCTAATCTGAATAATCTAAAAACATCATGATTTTTGATACTATCATTCAAAGTTAAGTTTTAATATATTTTTAAAGTCTTGTAATAACAAGATAATTGTCTTTACGCTTAAGAGATTCATGGAATGTGCTCTTCAAATGTGGATATTTTTCATTCTTTATTTTCATGACTTCCATTACCATAATATAAGAACTTTGTACTCTTTAATGTATGTATCTGCCTAAGGCCTCCATGAATGAGTGAGTATTAACTATATTTTGAGAACTGACTGTCATTCATACTATCCAGCATTTAAGTATCTATCTGAAGTTTCATTCTGGTGTCCTGGATTCCAGTATGGGCTATAAAAAAGGTTAGGCTCTTAACTTAGACATGCTAACTTGTGATCTTAAGTCTGTGAAATGACGGTTAAGGAGTCTCAGCACCTAAATAAGGTAGTACCACTRTCCCTCGAATAGATTACATAGTAGGTTTTCAGAGTTCTTTAGATGCTTGGGAAAGCAGAGGAATATCTAATGAAATTTTTTTAAAAAAATGTTGAAATGCTCAGGTGTGTTGAAGACCTGGCTAGACATTTATCTGCATCTGAAAAATTTGGCCATGCATGTCTTGCCAGAGCAGAGCAGGGTTCTGAGTTCAGGTCTACAAAGCCTTGTACCACTGCTTCGTCACTGGTTCAGTCCTCTTCACAGCTCTATTTTTTACAGATTCATGTCTTAGGACAGAGAGCAGGCATTCTGCCCACTGACCTTTGAGAAGTCTTTTTAATCACACTTGTGCTTTGGAAATATCAGCAAGAAATAATGCTAACAAGTACTGCACAATGGCAGGGTCAGAAGCTGTCTCCTGTGGAGTGGGTACCAGGAACTGTAAATTTTATCCTTCATAACTATTTCTTTTTAATATGTGACATAAGAAGATAGGTAAATATCACTTCCTTTATTTGTAAAGTTTATGATATTATTCTGTCCAGAAATAGTAGCCTGTAAGACTAACTTGTCCATCAGAAAGCATTCAAGCCCTTGTTCAACTTACAGGATTTGCTTTAACTCTCTATATCCAGAAGGTCCATGCTCGTATGTATGCTAGCATAGCTGCATAGCTTTATGTCTCCACTTGACTTTTTTCCCTTAATCTGAAACCTTAAAACAAAGTACCAAAAATTGCTGCAAGGAAAGTAATGATCCTCCAAAAGAAATTCAGTGCAACTGGAAAGAACCATTTTAATTAGCTGACAAAATTACATTGTTTAGGTTTCTTTTAAAAATCAATGAAGTGGCTGCAAATGTTTCTAATGTCTTCATGTTCTCAAAACTCTCAGTGGGGAGTCCTCGTTCTTACCACAAAAGAAGTTTCTACCATTTTGAAATTATTATAAAGACAACTGATATTAGAAAGGGCCTAAAACACACTTCATCATGCCTACAATGAGAAGCCAGTATTTTCTGAGTTTGCTTAGTTGAATAGATAGGTTTAAAAACCCTTGTCTTATCTCTGTTTTCTTCTGTTTCTTTTCTGAGTTTGTCGGAGGTACCTGCTAAAGAAAGTTATGCTAAAGGATATTGTGCTAGGAAAGCCTAAGCCCGAAGTAAACACTTCTTTGCAAAGCCTCTCTATCCAGTATGGGTACCACAGACCTCTTCTCCTGTACCTAGGTTTGTGCTCAGTCAGGTAAGAAATGACAGCTTAGACCAATTTGGACTGTTCCCTAGCACCCAGGCCTGGATCAATCTTTCCTTGCATCCACATGCAGAAAACACGTATTTATGCATGTTGCTTTAGTTACACTTGACAAATGGTTGCCACTGACTAAAATCTATGTAACGTATGTAACAAAACTGTTCTGAGAAAATAAAATACAAAGTGGACAAAGAATGGAGCTTCATCTTCATAAAGGAAGCTTAATGAAGCGCATTGAACAGCCGTGCTCAAAGTGCAATGTGAACCCCCTTGACTGAGCTCATGTTGACCAGAGCTGCTTTCTGCCTATAGTACTACCATTGATACCTTTTCCTTTGGTCATCTTCATCTTTGAAAGGTTAGCACTTCTCTAAGATGAGTCTGAGTATAACTGCTGAAATTATACAAGTCACTGATACTTTATGTAAAAAAAATTCTGTCTGCATGTTTCTGTGCCCTGCAGTTACATTCGCCGAATGCTAACACTGGAAGAGAAAAACAGTTGCCCATTGGGAAGGGCTCGCTTTAGTTCAGGGGAGACGAGGAGCAGAACCTGTGACGCCAGGGAGAGGCAGAAGGACACAGGAGAATTGGGACTATGACTTCCCCTTCTGAGGCTCCTCTTGCTCCTATCCATCCCTAGCTTAAGATAATATTAGCTTTGTCTGTGACTCTCTGAAAATAATTGATTTAAGTTGCTGTATAACTGACAAAATGTTGCAAAAGAATTGCAGTTCTTTCCTCGCTTTTCCTTTGTCTTTTCCTTAGAGAAGAGTTAATGACTGTATTAAGCCATGTTCTGTCAAGATTTATGCACGTGCAGCTTCCAAATAAGGTCTGTTCTACTTGACATAATTATAGAAGATGCAAAGATCACAGCTGATCAGTGTGAACTGCTTTTCTGTAGTAGGATTTTTTCAAATAGATAGATCATGAGTCCAATCCTGCATTCCTTACTCAGGGAAACCTACTTTGATTTACTTTAATGAGTATCAGCACTGTTAAGCTCTAGTGATTAGAATATCACAGGCAAGTGTAAAACTCCAAAGTCCCTGTGGCTTCTTAATATGGGAAGAATTCTTCTTGAGACCTTTCCTAACTTCATATCCAACATGAAYGATCTGGAAAAAAAACCCTCAGTATTTCACTTTTCAGTCCTCCCATTCCATGTATAAGTGACAGATACTTTCTGTTGTTGTTCTTGTTTCTATCACTTGTTTTGAAATCTATTCAATATTTATGGATTATTTCTCATGTATAGGGCATTCACCACTACAGCAGCTAAATCATGCTTAGAAGTTATTATTCATTTATTATACAGTTTCTCTCTTTAATTTATTTTCCCAATTCAGACTCCTGAGGTATATTCCTCAGTTCATCCTGTCCAGACTTTCCCTAGCCGATCACTTGTGAACATGTTGATGATTAGGAAAGCATAACTAGAATTTAACTTGAATTCTCACTTCTTCCCAGCCTCCCTCGTGAAAAAACAACATAATTGATTTAAAAATGCCCACCTTAAAGATTAAAAAATCCTCAGTATAGTGTTAGTTGGAAGAAAAAATAAAATTATRTTGCTAGAATTCTACCTGTGAACTTACAAAGACAAAGTGCAAATATTTCTGTTAATACAGAAAATATGTTTCACAGTGATAGAAGCAATCAATAAAAACATTCCTTTGGAGGAACACTTAACAAACAGTTTAAAAGATCGAATGGTAAAGAGTAAGAAATGTCCAATCTACTGTATCAAAAAAGGTGCCGGGAATGTTCACTCAGGGGGATTTAGTGTGTATGTTCTCATGACAACGTAACTGAGAGCATTAGCAAAGGCAGAGAAATCAAAGGACAAGAAATTCTGSTGTCATTTTCTAGCTTTGAAAGATTTTATTTTAGACAGAAATACTTAAAAAAAAAATTTCAGACTGACAATTCAGATCTGCTGTCATTCCTGAGGAAAAATAATGAAACAGCACCTTAGTTTTAGGAATAGCAAGAGAATTTTGGAATTTATTAAACATAATCATGTTTCTTTTTTCCTCCCAATACGTGAATTACAAGCAAAATGAGAAAGAGCTTACATTTTATTTGTTGTACTAATACAAGGGGGAAAACACAGTCCTGATTTGAGAGAAGGCTGCTTTTGCGGCAAAAGCAACTTAATTGTCCTTTGAGTTTACCCAAGAATTGGATCTGAATTCACTTAAGAAGTGAATGAATTTCCCTTTATCCGCAGGCTAAGTCTTCTCTAGCTAGACATCCACAGAGTTGTTCTCAGACAGCTGTCGATAACATGTAACTTAGATCAACCCCTTCATAGCTGATGATCTCTAATATAAATTTTCTGTTCCCCTATGCAGTATCTCATGTTAACTCCATGTAGCCATATTTGCTTTCACAAGAATTCAGTTCTTATTATTTTTCTGGTTTTAATTCTTTTGCTGTTAACCAGTGAATAGAATGAAACGATGAAAAAAGAAAAAAAAGAAAAGGTTCGAGTGTGCAAAGTCAGAAGTGCCTCTATGAAGCTTTTTTTTTTTTAAATTCTGTTTACATGAAAAATACTGTTATGTGTTTGAAGTGCCAGTATGACATACGGTCACAATGCTGGCCTTGTTGAACTGCTGTGGTTAACTGTATCACTTGCTGAACTTCTGTAATCATCAACAGAATCAAATGCTGGGTGATCTGAAACAATTACTGCGATTGTACAGAAACTTTATTCCAAAGCTTTGCGTGTGCCTGTGGGAGGATGAGGCCTACTTTAACAGCCAAGGTCTCTTAGCACAAGCTTCCCGTCCTCGGCTTTGGAGCAGCCATCTGGAGTTTTGGTAGACGTTAGGTAAGTGATCTAGGTGGTCACCTCAAGGCCAATAACGCTGAAGTCTAGAYTTGCGGCTTAGCCTTTCAGAAGCGCTAGTTAGCTTGTGTCTGTGGAACATTCCTTTGCTAACATTACTTTGCCGAAGTGGTACAGTAGCAGTAGGAATAACTGAAAAGGCCTTTTCTGCAGTCACGAATTATTTCCATTTTATGCTTTCCCAATCTGTAACTCCAGCTTTTATCAGGCTGTTAGTCATCTTCTAAAACTTTCGCATTTCTGGTGTTTACAGAGTTTTAGGGCTGATAGAGAGCTGTGGAAGTATGCAATTAGTGACAAGGATGGGAGATGGCAGAACTTTATCATTTCATTATATTTATATTATAGCATTCACAGAGCTTCCGAGTAGCCAGCTGCCTCTTATAAGAGGTATTGTAGAAATATAGCAGAAGACTGCTTTTGCCCGGAGCTCTTACCATCTTGGACTTGAATTTATCACCATCCTTTTTGTGGTTTATCAGAGGGAAAACTGGAGTATTTATATTTCAAAAGTAGTGGCATCATTTGAATGGGGTTGACAGCAGTTTAGCCTGTAACAGCGTAAACTTAGGGTATGTCTGTGTCATAGGCTTGCCTGCAGTGTAAAGGTAACTAAAAGGGTTTTAAGTGAGCAAGCTCAGGCTGAACTGGAGAGCCCGTGGCAGCACAGAATTCAGTGTGGGGTATCCATATGGTTGAGAAGCTAAACTGCATGCTGTTATACTTAAATAGTGTATGGTACCAGAATGAGCTGTGTTTTTTCTTTTCTTTTTTTTTTTTTACAGCTGCCTAGGGTATGTCTACATTGCAGTGCCATTTGCGGTGTAGATGCAAACTTCATTAACAGGAACCAGATTTCAGTTTCTGTCTCAGCAGTTGCTTAAGCAGAAAGAAAGCTAAAACACTCTTTTCAGTATTTTTGTGTATGTGGCTCTCCAGGGTTTCCATTTTGTTCCAGAATGCATTGGTGTGTCTCATGTAACAACTCAAGTCCCAAGAAGAGGGCAAAGGGCTTTACCTCTTCTGAGCTGAAGCAAAATGTCTGAAATCATTTGTGCAGTAAATGAAATAGGCTGAAGCCTTATGTATGGTATGCAACAAGCTAATTAGCTGCTGTTCATTTTCAAGTGTGTTGTTTACAGGCAAGCTGAGACAATATGTAATATGCATTATAATGTCCCCATAATATGTCTGGATTCAGACTGCTTTGTTTTACTACTGCTGCTCCTAATCATGAGTAAACCGTGCTTGAAATCTTGAAAGGTGATGTGAGTATTCAGGAGACATCCATTTTCAACATCTTCTGACACTGAGTTCTCTGTGATTTAGATCCTGTGAAGGAATGAACCTGATACTACTGCCTAGGAAAATGTCTTCCTTTTGTTTTTTCTCTCTCTCTGCCTCTTCCTYTCTTTTCTTGATGATTATCAAAAATTTCAGTTCTTTCATTCCAAAAAAATTGTTGCTCAGAGACTTTCAGACTATTTGTTTCCATTTAATTTTAATAATAAATGTACTGTATTTTAGTGCTGGCAATGAAACGTGATTTATTTTGTATTATGTATTGGTATTTATTTAGGATTTAGTTAGCAGTCTCTGTAGTTACAAGCAGCTATAAGCCAGCCTGGTGAGTCATTTCCTTTACACTGACACCCGTTGAAATGGCTCCCTTGCTGAAAACTCGCTTATGTAACCAGACAAGCAGTATCGCGAGAGGTCGTATCTCATTATTTCCCATTTGCTCAAATATGTGAACGTTGCCCAGATAAAATAAATTCAGAAGAAATTCTGGGCCTAGGGGGGCCAAGGACACAGGGGTGAATGCGTTTTGTTCATATGAATTGATGCAAAATTTATTTGTAAAAATGGGCTTAGTTCAGATTGCAAAGAGAAACAGGGTGATGAAAATATTCTTATTAACAGTTCCTGTCCACACAACCCCCAGTGCCTGGGTTGCCTACATGGTTGGAGATAAAGTATTAAAATCGTGATAATGTACTGACTCTCATGGAGAAACCAGAACCCATAATTGACTTAATATTTAGAAGTAGCTAAACTAAATAGACATTATTAGTACTTGGCATTTGTCTGGTAACTTGTTCATTTACTCATCGTGGTCATCCGAGGCCTCAGTTTTCTCCCCCARCTCTTAGGAGGCATATAACTGGATCAAGCAGAATTTTATTTCTGGAACATTCAAGTGAAGGTTGTAGCTGGATTTTGTTGGTAAGAAATCAAATGCCTACAATGTACAAAGTGTAAAGGCATGCATGTAAATGCTGGAGATCAAAGAGTTAGTCTTCTGTGGGGATTATCTAATGTTACTACTTTCTTCCTCACTTATTATTGTGGCATCCCTCAGAATATAATGGGATTTCTTGTTGTATTTGTTGATATACTGGAAAATACTTGAACTTCCTCCAAGTCTGCATATCTGTCTGCCAGGAGGGATTCCTGGGGAACCCAGAGGGGCAGCTTTGGGAACATCACTGTGGCTTTTCACTCGACTAGAAATACATTAAATAAATAAACAAGCCAACCAACCAACCAACGAACCAACGTTGGGATGAATGAGGTTCCAGATACTGGACTGAAAAAAGAAAATCCTGCTGTCGCCYGCTTGCTCGCCTAGCTTGCACTGTGCTGCTGTGCTCTGCCTGTCCCCTGCAGACAGTGCCTCATCTGCCTGTGTCACATAGGCAGCTTCGGGACTTTTCAGGCCAACACGCAAAACAGCATAATGTGACCAGAGGAAAGATTTACTTTAGACATTAAATGGGCTCCACGGTAGTTTATGATCTTTGTTTATGTTTGTAAGAAACCTCAGTGGTTAAAAAAAACCCAAACAGGTAAAGTTGCATTTACAAAAACAATTACTGCACATTCTTTACCAATACTGGGGGGGGCGGGGAGAGGAGTGATTTGGCTGGTGTAGTGTGTTTGCTGCTAAGCATTCAGAGGACAGGTCTGCGAGTGCCTTGGTGGCTGCGGGTTGCTGGGTGACCACGGTTCTGAGACACAGCTCGCGGATCATCTGCAGGTAGGGCGCCTTGTCTCCAGCAATCAGTGTGCCGGAGCAGCCTCCTGTCGCATGGCTCACACACCCACTCGCTGTCACAGCTTCGCCTCTGAAGTAAAAAGAAACTGACAGTAATAAAGAATTTAAAAAGTCTGTGTTGGAGGAAGGAAATGTATGCAACCATCCTGCAAGGAAACAAATTGGGGTAGAAGGAGTAGAGGAGAGAATTAAACTGCTCTCATAAGTACATGAGTAAGTTCATTTGCTTTGCTGAGGCTGATTTAATGATTAGGCAAGCATGTATCTCCCATCCTCTGTCCGGGAAACAGTGGAGAGAAAGGACCTTGTAGCTTTTTAAGCTGTTGAGTGGAGGCTTTTCTTGCCTTGTTATATTTTTTATACTGGGGTAAATAATCCCCAGTAAGGAAAAAAAAAGCTCTATATAGTTATTGGGTGAACCTCAAAGCTTGGATTTGCATAACCAAAGAACAGTACAGGTGCTTGGCCAAAATTGGCAACTTCTACGTTTTGGTACATTTGCTTTCATCATAGATGCTACAGCACCTCTTTGCAACCTTCCCTGCCTCTCTGCAGAGCTCATCAGCAGGGGGGCTCTGCAGCCAGCTTCTTTTCAGGTATCAGTCTTCACATGGGAAGCCTGAAGCTACTTATTACTACAGAAATTGTCATGGATTGCTGCCGTCCTTCTTTACAGGCCTCTTTCAGAAGGTAGCTATGAGCTCCCTACCTTCCTGACAATTTTACTGAAGTATGGGACGTGTTCAAGTCCACACCACTGTATTTTGCAATATTTTGTGGAAGCTTGTTTGGGAAGGATTGTGCCCGTGCTCATTTTCTAGCATCATGCTATTGAGGGGAAGCAAAATGGACTATGTCTGACTAACTACAGCCTCATTCACTTTAGGGTGGAAGGGCAGGTTCTGCATCATTGTACAGCGCTTTATTTCTAACTGTTCTATTCAGGAAAAAAATGAAATAATTAATACTTAATTGTGTCAAATAGGGCCAAAGTCTCCTCTGAATTGCATGCACGTAACTCACTGGCAATTGTACTTGCATTACCTGAAGGCATTGAGACTGCTTCATGAGATTCCCTTTCCTTTAGCCAAATACATAATACTTTTCCTCTGAGATCTGAATTGTTTTATTTAGTAATTAAGGTAGTTTGTGCAACATCTTAAAGATGCAAAGGGCAGATATATCAATTCAAAACCAAGGACTAACTCAAAGGCTCTTAAAGCTTTCCTGTTAGTGAATTCTCTGAAGACAGAGAATTCTCTCTAAGGCATCTGCCTCTACATTTGGATTTGGCCCATTTTAAACCAGTATCACAGAGACATAATGAAAATAAACACTCCTAAATCTAATGGACTTTTAATAACATCCTCTYGTTATGTAGTTTTACTACTTTCTTTTTCATTTCCTTCACATATTTTAGAGCTGACTCTCCCTTGTTACTCACAGTCCTTTGGTCACTGCAGTTTTGATTTTTTCCTACAGGAGATGGGTGGGGGCATGTGCGCAAATCTGAAATGATTTTAACTTTGTGTCTGTGCTTACCAAAGAGAATCCTCAAAARATGTATGGCAATAATTTGACAAATTCTAAGATTTTGGAAATCTTAAAACAGTGCTGAGCTGTTATGGCTTGAAGATGGCAACTTCATCAAAATGGCAATGATGCAGTTTCTCACAAAGAATGGGACAGGTGAGCTAGAGCAATAAAAATAGAAATTCAAGTTCATGCTTCTTACATTTAATAGTAATTCTTCCCTAGGTTTTACACGTATCAGTGAAAATCGCCTGGTCTATGTGCATAAATAGTATAAAACTAGATGGCAARTTAGGAATGGTTTGTTGGCAATCTGCTAGTAGATGTATGTCGCTCCTTTTACAACACAACACATTTTGCATTTTGCTGTCTTACTTCAGCTCACCTGTTCATATCTCTGGATGCTCAATTTTGGCTGGTCTTGTATGCTGGGGATGAATGGTGAACATCTTTCCTTAGAGAGATGCTGCTGACTCTTTCTGCTCTTTGATTTCTTATGTTGTGTTTGGTAACAGGGACTACTGGCAACAGTCTACTGGTAACACATTTAATTCCATTTTGAATTATTTAAACCCTTTTAAATGACAAGTTGCATTTCAAAATAAAGAAGCTATTTTAAAAATTAATAATCAACACTTTTAGACACACTCACATTTCTTTCTGATCTTTGTGACCAAAACTATTTGTTTCCCTATTGAAGTGCATTTTCCAGCAAATTCACCATTCACTGAGAACATTATACTCCAGTATTCTACCCGGACAACAGCAATGTTAGCAAAAATGAGGGCTAGCAAAAACATGGAGCTAAAAGAAAAAGCTTGCTTTCTATTACATTTTTCATGAGTTATATAAAGAAAGTAAACTTTATCAATTTAGGTACAGGAAGAAAAGCAAACAGTTCGCATCTTGTAACAGTTACTTCCCACTCTCTGGACCTGTCAAACGCAAACCAGGACCAATAACTTCCTGCTTGTGTCCAGAGATAATTTATCAACCTCTTCTGAGATCCAGGCTTCTTACTTGAGGCTTTCCAAAACAATTCTCACTGCTTATGTACACACAGATTAGGGTTTTGATTTTACTGTTCTCTTTAGGAGATAAAACACTGAGAAGGGCAAAATCCTTTTGAGGCGATCAAGATGGCTGTCTTTCAGAGGTTTAAACCTATTCTAATTCACATATTAACTCTCACGGGTTGGCAGCTTTTACCTAGTTGTGGAGCAAAATTTTATTTTAAAAAGTCTCTAATTTTGGCTCAGTTTAAATGTTGCCTATAAACTGTGGCAGCCTGGCTCTTGTGTATGTCCTTGCTCTGGGGGCATGACTTGCTGAGAGAGGCAAGACACACGGAATGGAGCAGTAATTCCTTTAACTGCGCCAGTTTGATCCCCTTCTCCCCATGAATCAGCACCCAGAGTCTTGCTTTTGTTGGCTCTGATACAGTGGGACCCCCAGGAAGGACTCTGCGATATATCTATGGGACTAACAGTAATATGTGTTACTCAACAGCCAGCGTTTGTATCTGTGTTTGTGGTCTGTGAGTGTGCATCGAAGACGCTATTTCCTCTCTTCCAGTCATCTCCCACAAGCCATGTACCTATGAAAAAGTGAATGTTTTGGGTTGTTTTTAATTAGTCTAAACTTTCTTGCAACTTCTTGCTAGAAGATAACATTATTTTGGCTTCTTCTTCTGTGGAAGAATTTTATGATTATTRATGGAAGTTCCTCAACTATGGGTATTTAATTGAAGCTTGCAAAATAGTTAAATAAAAAAGTCTGTCTCTTTCCAGCTGTCACAGTTGTTTAAGCTTATTTGGTACCATATCAGAAGTACTAAAATTTTAACTATACTGAACACTAAATGCAACCATTTAGTAAACTGTTTGCAAGATTGTTAGTAAATATCTCTTCCCTAATTAGTTAGTAATACATTATTTGGATCGGCTAAAATAAATAGGCAGTTGCTTCTCCTACCATAAAATGCATTTCTGAAACTCACAGAAAAAGAAGGCAACTGCTAAGAGCTAGGAGCTCGTTTGTCTTGGTTGTTCATGACTGTTTATGCTGTAATGTTGTCAAATTGCAACACTGCAAGGCATTTTCTGTGCACAAAGTAGGCATGAAAACCTATGTCAAGTATGTTTAGTTCCTGAGCGAAATACCAAGTTTATTCGCCCAGTAAAAGAATAAGTAATAAATAGGTCACAAGTAACTGTTTTGTGGCACTATTTTGCATGTTATGGATAAACTATTTTTCCGTGAACTAGTTTCCAGGATCCTCTTTTTAATTGTCAGGTTCAGCTCTTCTGAAGAAATTTTGTCTGAAAAATCTGAAAATAATGTAAGAGTAGGGGTTTTAATACAAAATATTTACTATGATGAAAATGTAAGATATATGGCTATATAGTAAAATAAATTACTTAAAGGCTTTTTAATAAATTAGATGTTTAGACTGTTATAACACTATAAAAAGGCATATACTGTGTGGCACAAGTATAAAATCAGGTACATGTTTTAAAATGGCTCAAGTTAAATATTTTGTAGAAGTAAACTTTGGTCTTTTTCCTTCAAGAAATATCTATGGAATTTTTGACAAGTTTTGAACAAATAACAAGACACCTAGAGATAATAATTTACAAAGTTTTCAAGTTAAAAATGTACCAGGCATTGAATGTGAATTTGAAAGAAACCTGAAAATTAAACCATGAAAAAATGAGGAAATATTTAGTTGATTTCAGAAAATGTTCTGTTAATTTTCACTGAATTTGAGTGGCCCTGCCAGAGTTTGACTTACTTCTTAAGAGATTATTTTCAGGGATAATTACATAGGAAAGAAGGACAAAGGCAGAATTTTGAAAGTGATTTATTTGTAGTAACACTAGGGGCCTGCTGGACTAGTGATCACAGTAAGTTATCAGTGACTTTGGCTAAGGAAAGGTAATATCCTGAAGACACCCTTTCCAGAATACTAAGCTGTAATTTTGAAAGACGTTGTAATGCTGAGATGTGAATGTAGGTTTGGTTTTGTGATGTGATGTGGTCCCAAGGTGCTAGCTCTACTTGCCTCTCAGAAGGGCAGAGAACAGCTCAGGACCACAGCATGGATCAGGTAGGGTCTCTTACTGCTTTAGTGCCAACTGGCCACCCCTTGTCTGTAATTCATCCCTGTGGAGAAGATAACTTTCTCCAGGGCTGATCTCACACTGGAAAGAATTTATCTAGAAATTAAAAAACCCCACAGAGCTCACTGCCTTCTGCTCCAGTTGCAAGGCATAGTTCTTTGACCTTGTCCTCTCTAATGTGAATATTTAGCAATATATGTATATCAAAAGCAACAGCCACCACAACTCAAACACTACCAAGCAAAGCAGAGTGATGGCACTTCCTGTACAATTGCAGGTGTTTCTCCATACATACTGGGTATGGCATAGGGACCTCTATAGGACAGACTACAGAAGCGTTAGGTTGCCTGTTGGCATAGGTCCAGTCCCTGAAGCCAGGTGCCAGCCCCATTCCTTTGGGTACGTCTGCAGAGTTAGAGCCAGTCTGAACCCGTGTGTCTATATAGCCTTGATCTCTTAGCAGTTTAACCATGAGGATATCTCACCTTTCCTTCGGCTTTACACCTGAGGCAAGAAGGCCTGYTTCCTTGCGGGTATGCCGTGCCACCCCCTGCTCCAGGCTAGCTGCAGAATTGCAGGTATTTCAGCACGGTACTGCCTGATGCGCATGTGCCCTTTTTTTCTGTTGCTACCTCATCAGAGGAGAGGGATCAAGACGAGAGCCTGATCCAGGCCTTTTCAAGCTGCACTACAAGACTGAGATGAACAAGTTAAAATACTTGCTTAAATAAATAAGCTAAAGTATTAAATCTTGGTAATAAGAATTTGACAACAATAGCTTTTTATTTCTGCCTTGGAATACAAATGCTATTACCTCTTTCTCTCCTTTCTCTCCTTCTCACTCGTTCGGTTTTCTAGGTACCACTCAAATTTCCCATAAATCTTGGACTCTTAATTTAGAAAACAATCTCTCAATCTCTACCACCTCCTAAAAAATAACCCTGAAAAATTATGACTATTTTAAACATCACATTATGCTTTTTGTTCAGCTTTCAGTGCTTGTGCTACTACAAGAACATTGGAAAAAGAGAAAATTAAAGTAATAAAAGTAAAAATCTTAACTGTTTTTAGATTTCTCACAACACATTGAACAGAAAACACATATCATGTTACACCATTAGATCAGCTGCAATCTGCCACTTCCTCTGAAGTGCTACAGTCTACCTACATACTTTTGTCCAGTGTTTGGGAAAGGTTATCCCTGGCAATAAAACTCACGGCATTTTTGAAATAGTACGTATGCACACACAGTACATGCAGTATATGCCATAACCCGGCAACCAGGATTTTAGTTGTATTATAGGAGCGTAGAAGCCGGTAGTAGTGATACAGCCTCTAATGGCCCCTGTTGTATTAAGAAGTGTGCATACACATAACCAAGACGATCATAATACCTGCAAGTTTAGCAAATAAATTAGTGGGAGATGCTGCAGGATGTGTGCCTTGTGTCCCACATTTATGATGTTGCAGTAAAAGGAAAAGCACTCGTCTTCTCTCTCCTATCCACTTCCAAAATGTCTCACTATCATAATAGGCAATTTTTGGAGGCAAATAACTATCTGCTTCCGTCCATGATTTTTCTCCCTAATCGAGAAGGAAAGTGTGCACAGCTAGATAAAAAGCTAAGTGGAGAAGCCGTAGCCTGTCTGAAGGCTGCTGTGGGAAACGCACATGGCAGCTCCCTCGCCCGGCTGCCTGGCAGAGGGCCCGGGGCGAGCCAAGCGTCCTCCTCTCTCCCCAGAGGGCTGCACCGTGCGCAGAAGTCCACTTCCCTGCTGCTGTTCCTGAAGCCCCAAACTTCAGGTATCTGGGTTTTTCTTGTCCTAGTTACATTCTCATCATGGTGCAGTTCTTTCAAGTGGCAATAGTTTATCTTAATGTTTCTTTTTTTTTCCTTTTCCAAGTATTTGTGATAAAATTGTGTTATTTAAGCCTGTAATGAGACAATGGACATATTTTTAGGAATGACCACTCTTCCTGTGCTCAGTATGGCTTAAGAGAACAGCTGGTGCTCTGCTTATATTATCACCCTTCAAGTATTCAAAGGAAAACCCCACTAGAAACAGTACTCTTTATTCGCTTGTGTTCCCTGATGGCAACTTTAAATTCTGTCTTCTCTATTGTCTTTGCTAAAGATACATGACTTTGTGACTTTGCTGTCAGAGCAGTTTGTATTGTGCTAGTCAAATCAGTCAGTGTCTAATGTGCACTTACAGAACTTTCAAAGGCTGTCATATATACATTTCTTTTCTCTTTTTTGTGGAGGATATGTGATTTCTTCTAGCAGTGCAGCCGCTTGTGATGTGATAGTACAATGAAACATGAGGCCAGTGCAGCTAGATACCTTTTTCCTTCATATTGTGTTAAAGGTRTGAGCCTTCTTTGATGTCAGTAAAGTTAATAACGTTTAGAGATATAAAAATAAAGTCAGGACTCACTGACTAAGAAAGTACTACCAGACTCTCTTGCTAGCTTAGTTTTTTACCAATTTTTTTATTTCTATAGAAGAAAAAGCTTTTAGAAAGTGAAGCATACGCCCTTTGTTTGTATAAATTTTTAGACAGTATGTGAAAAAGAAGACCATATGTTCAATACAAACTTACACCGTCTTTTGGTCATTTTATAGCACACATAAAGGTGCTTTGCAGGAAAAATTGAAGTGGCCTGGCTACAGCAGGAATCCCTCTAATCTCTCCTGCAGAACTCACAACAATTCCAAACTGAAAATTAATTGAGATTGGGGGATTGCTTAACAGTTTCTCCTTTTTCAGGGGTCATTATTTTCACTTTGACGTATATCTGCATTTCCTTAGAAGTGGACAAAAAGAATTCTTTGAAAAAGAGTGTTTGTTGAACATTGCCAAAATGTTCAACCTATAGGCTAGAGAAAAAATTGTGTTTGTATGTGTGTGTGTGTATATATATGTGTGTGTATGTATATATAAAAACAAGTTTTGCCTTTTTACGGCTGTCCATGCATTATTTCAAATATGATTTTAGTTTCATGATTATATACACTCCTCAAAATCTAGTGAAAAGAATAGATCTTTGGCTGTTCAGTTTTAGCCATTACATATTAGAAATGTTGTATGTTTTGTTTTGATTAGAGATAGATTGCATCATATTATTTCCATACTTTTATTTTAGGACAAACTCCTAAAATAAATTTACACAAAATTTCAAAGTTGGCTTTCACCAAATATTTGCTAGTATTTTCCCATTTTCTGTTCATTTTGGGTAGTGATCATGATTACTATTATGTATCATATAATTTATAATGTATCACGTAATGTAATTGCTGCATTACTTGCAGAGATTGAAAACAGAGGGGYGCAAAAATAGATGAGTCAAATTCAAAATTCTTGTGTAAAAATTCATGCAATTTTTTCTGGTTCTAGCTTAGATAAACTTTAGATCAGCCTAAAAACTGATCCTAAGAATGGATGGCTTTTTGAAACTTTTGAAGTTTCCGTAACACTTCGCTGCTGTTGCAGTGCACAGTACTGAGTGTAGTCATGTTCCATCATCCTCTATTTCTCAAACAGAGCCTGATTCTAGAGGAGACATACTAGAGGTGGCCAAATAGGCAACAAACAGTACTTCAAAACAGTCATAAATGGAAGTGTGTCAAAATGTGTACTGAAGAGATTCTTGATTAATTAAAGGCTTCTCATTATGTTCTGAGCATGAGCCTGAGCCTTGAGTCCAAGTTTCCCTCCCATCCATGTTTTGTAGATGCCAACTTCTGCTTATTTTCAGGTCTAAGGCTTGAGCATTAACCCACCTTCAGAGTAATAGCCATTGCTCAAAGCGAACCCACAATATCCGGAGACAGCAATGTGAATGCACAGGGCTGGACAGGAAGGCTTCCTGGATACGGCCTGCTCTTTTGCCTGGCACTCTAACTTCAGTCCGAACATAGCCTAAGGAAGTGTCAAGAAAAGGCTGAGAAGAAACTCTTGCCCTTGCATTCATAGTTGCTTATGATTTTCAACGGTACCTCTGTCATGTGCCTTCACAGGATCTTCTGGACTTTTCTCAGAGTACAGTCCTAACCAGAATGGGACCACAATCCCCTGGTATCACATCTTAATTTAAATATGGTATTTAATCAGCAGATAATAAACCCAATGTCTGAAATGTAACCACAAATATAATAACATACTCAAACACCTTTCGTCTSTCTGTCTCATGTTCATCTAAGTTGTAGAGGATTCAAATCTTGGGAATAAGGTAAAACAGGTCTCTGCATAACCTGCACCGGAACAGTCAGGTGGGGACTAACTTACTGTGTATTGTGTTGCGTAGTAGTTGTCCTCCAAAAGGCAGYGTTGCCATGTATTTCTCCAACTTTAATATAGAGGGCAACATAACCCTCTGTAACTGGGTAATGCTAAACTTTTGAAACACCTAAGAAGGAAGAGGCATAGTACCGTGATACCATATGATGAAGATTTGGCGGATCTCTCTCTTACTGCCTCTTACTGTCAATATTATAGATTTATATATATTAGCAAATTAGATGATAGTCTTAAAGGATGGCATTCTGAATGTCTCATTTGTGTCCTGGACATTTACATGAAGTTTGTCTAGTATATAAATATCAGTTTGTTCTGATAAATACAAATGTAAATAAACTGCTAGATAAGCCATAGCTTACCTGGTTATTTTGGCTAAGTATCTGGAAAATAGGGAGATTCAAATTAATTCCCTTTCAATCTCTCTATTTTAATCTCTGCACCTCTTTTCTAAGGGCCATCTCTATTCATGTAAATGTGCCATGATCTGAATTGCATGTAATAATCTTGAGGAGAGAATATGTAGCTGGCACCATTTTCAATGAGCAAGACATTTTACATGACATTCTTATTTAAATGGCATGAAAATCAGAGTTAAGTGCTGTGTAAATGAGGGCAGAATAGAGCCCTTTGTATCTCGTTTTCAAACTGCCTTGGGATCATCTGGAGGTATAACCACATAAATCCCCTGAGGATATGTCTCCAATTCTCTCCCTTAGCCTGCTGTTCCCTGATCGCATTGGAAATCCACTCAATTTAGATTTAATCTCAGCAAAATCTACCCAGGACTTTCTTTCTAAATTTGCAATACTATCTTTATGGCACTTTTTTACTTAAACTCTTATGTTTAGGAGTATTTCTGCTTAGACATCCCAAAAGCCTATTTCTCTGCGGGTGCAGCATTGTATGTCAGGAAAGCAGGAGTGTCTAAAATTTAGAGATGAAACTGTTGGCTAAGTCTCCAGTATACAGTATATTGCTCTCTCTGTCAGTGACTGCTGCATGATGTGCTAATGTTTTTCAAATATTTTTTTCTTTCTGTTCTTTCAAAGGTAAGATCCTGTATTGCATGAAGCCATAAGTATAACCATTCTCCCCGCCCAAAAAAAGAAGCTGGGAGCTTGTAATGAATGCGTATATCAAATTTACAAGTAAAAAATAAATGGCAAGTTGCATGTGGAGAAAGAGAAAGAGCCACAGAGACAGATGGATTTATATAAATTCAGCTTTAAATTTTTTTTTAATTAAATAATTGCAAGCAGTAACCAGCTGTAGTATTATTCTTCGCTGTGTAATCTGCACAGTGAAATGTAAACAGGGGGTCAGACTCTCCTGTGGCCATATGACCCTCTCAGCAGGAAAAGGGGGCACTGAGAGAGGCTGTGCACAGAGAAGTGTACAAGGATATTCATGAGCTGGGAACTTCTGCAGCAAAAAATAGCTTTCCTGCATAGTCAATGGTGCATAGCGTTCGGTTTAAAAACCCTTATTAAATTAAGAGGAGCTTTCTGCATCCACCAGCCTTTGCTGCTGCTGTGTGTACTTCCGTAATGTTGTGGAGAATACTGGAGCTTAATATCAACTGGAAGGTTCAGAAAAATGCAATAACATTCAGATACAACTTGATTACTGACGGAACAGAGATACAGAACATGAAAACTCATATGTCTGGGGAATCTAGCTCTTTTGAATCTCTTTGTTCCTTAAAAAAATTCTTTCTTAAAATATAAATGTCTATCTGTATGTATGTATGCATTCCTTTGTCAATGCAGGAAGATGGAGGGGTTGGCAGCCAGGCATTCTTCAGTATGTTAATTGTCTAATGTTTTCTGTTCTTTAAAATCCTCTTGTTTCTCTTCCTTTTTTGCAAATTAAAAAACAGAGCCAATCTCTAGCACTCATAGTTTTCATGCTGTGTGTTTAACACAAGATTTTTTTAAATTCACAAACATACTCTTTTTGTCATTGCTATAGTCACCACAGCTCTGACTACCTTTTCGGTGTGATTTAAACAGCGTCTTTTCCCTGCAGCATTTTCATGACCTAACAAACGGTTATTTATTTCTTCGCTTATTAGTTTAAAAATGTAGTATAGTTTTCCCACCCGAAATACCAGTTTTTACATAACCTTGAGATGGCTATTCATCCTTTCTCGGGAGGAGTTGAGGGGAAAGGTGCGGCGCCCCTCTAACTCGCAAGTGAAGCGCGTTGGCTGGGGTGYGCGGCGTCGCTGCTTTCGGCGCGTCTCGGTGCGTGCCATCAGTCAGCGTGCAGGGGAGGCTGCTGCGCGCCCCGCCGGGGGCCGGGCCTCGGCCTTCGCCCGACTTTGCCGAGCAGCACGGAGGGGCGCATTGTTCCTCGTCTTATATTTTGCGTGTTCTGTTTACAGAAAACAAGCCCGGTTCCCAGCACCAAAATGTTTCAGTTTTTGAGCGTACTGTATGTTTGATGCACCTAATTTAAATAAATGACTTTCACATTTAAGCAATTAAACCTATAATTAGCACTGTTTGAATGAACTAATCAGCTAATACCCTATGACACACAGTTCTTTTTTTTTCTCCAGATATTTTTAAAGGGAAAGGGTAGATGTTTATGAAAAATTGTAGGTGATGCATTATAAAAATATGCGTTGATTCATGGAAATTACAAAACAACACCACAAACTGTTTAGACCGATGTTCTCCTTTTGCCTTCCAGGGAATGTGGAATTATGTACACTCATTTCCTCTGAATTCAAAGGAAAAGGCTGCAATAAACAAAGTATCAATTTTTTTAAAAATGTGGCAAGCTGCTACCACTATTCTGTGTTTTTAAAAATACCCCAAAGCACTTTTATAAGGCTGTCTACTCACTGTATTTTCAAATGTGTGCGTACATGTGATCCAGTGGTAGGAGAGCTGCGTGAGCCATACCCTAGGGATTCCCTCCAACGGGCAGAACGTTAGCCTCTCTCAATAAGATGGAAATTTATTAGGAGGAAATTATCCTGGTGTCCTCTGAAAAACAGCTTTTCTGATAAAAATCTTGTTCTCTGACAGCAGTCTAACAAGATACATTTGTTAGCTGTTTTTGATCCTTGGACTCATCTGTTAATTTTAATTCTTCTGTTGCACTGCTGTGTATTTACGTTCTGAGGCAGACATGATCTATGTGTGCTCATTTGAGATTGAGGTGTCGGGGGTGAGAGAGCGCTCAAGTTTAGGAGAAAGCTAGCCTTTTATTTTTCCTTTTCCTCTAGTTAAAGAGGAAAAATCGTCCTTACAGTTCTATCAAAGCTGGAATTTGTTAATAAATTTTTGTGCCTCTTTGAATCTATGCTACTATAGTTCTCTATTACTATGGAAAGAAATATGTATAATTTATCATATAAATCATCTTTTCTCCAGCTCTTTTGTTCCTAAATGTTACAGTACCATACATAGGACATACGAATCACACCATATTCTAGCATTTTACTTTTTTTTTTCCTCAAACACCACTAAATGTCTTCAAATGCTGAAAACAGCTTGACCACCCTTGAGTTGTTCAGCTCACACCAGTCTTCCTATTCTCATTCCAGCTCCATTAAAACTGGGATTCAGGACCCTGCTTTCCAGCCTAATTTTTCCTTGAATCTTTGCCTCACGTAGGGTGCAGGCTGGAAAGTTTTCAAAGCAGGAATGTGGATTTTTAATGAATGAAGCTGACATTGGGAACCCTCCCCCCAGCATTATGAATTGCCAAAGTTAGTAGGTATATAGGGAGCAGAAAGCACTGAAGGAAGGTKCCAGATGGTCTTTTGTGGTTATATGGTTCACCAAAACTTAAGAGATCTGGTTTCTATTCCTGTGTGATAACTAGCCTCTGAAAGCACTTTTTCATCTGCCAAGCTTAAGAGAAGAGCTAATTTAGATTTAGGTTCCTTTTGTTAAACATTCGGGGGAGGATGGGAGGGAAGACAGGGGTCACAAGAAAGTACTGACTTATCAAAACTTTTTTTAATAGGATTGGAATCAGCCACACTTTTGATGGAAAATGTCAGGTTCAGTAGGGGTTTTCTTTTCTAAAGAAGAGAATGAGACAGTCCTGCTCTATCTGTGAGAACCAATACCTTGGTTTGTGGAACATTCAGACAAGATCTGGGTTTGAATTGCCGGGTTCAGAGCAGAAATTTGAACCTCGGGCTTCTACACTCTTGAGCAAAGGATTTGACTAGCCAGTCACTTCCCATGGTAATAGTCTTTCTGTCTAATGTTTACAGACTGTCTCCATCCAGACTGAGGGGAAACATTAATTCTGTGAAGCTTTAATAGGCAGGAAAATGACTTTTTCCCTGGCACTTCTGAAAGCCAGTCTATAGGTATCTGAAGCACTAACAGCTCTCACTGTAGATGACATTAGGAGTGACAGATGTTCAGCAGCTCAGGCAAATCAAGCCCTCAGTGTCTGAAGTTGGGCATCTAATGACTTGAGGTCCCCCAAACTTCTGGAAATTTACACATTTTAACCATAATCTTGCCCTGCTTCAGCGCCTGTACACAAAATGGAGGCACTTGCACCCTGCTATCGAACAGGGAAGCTCATCAGTACAGCAGGAGGTGCCTCCCCTTGAGTATATACTATACTGATGAAGTTCCTAAAGGAGCTCATGAGAAGAGAGATAGTTTCTTATTCAGTGCAGGTTTTGGATAAAAAATAGCAAATATTGCATGATAGGGCTGGCAAGGTTCACACACTGGCTGAAGAGACCTAGTTAGGAAAGACAGCTCAGTTATCCTCTCTTGAGAAGCTTCTCCCACAGTAAGAGCCTTCTGAGTACCGATACTCAGCAACAGGAGGGGGCAGGTGGCCCTGCAGCACCTAGGGATGTGGTCGGATTCCTGCAGAGGCACCTTGGAAATTCAGCTATTATCTCAGGAGGAAAATTAACTGGACCTTTTCTTAGCACACATCTCCCAACCCTCTGAAAGCCATAAAATATTGCTCGGGCAATGCTATAAAGCAATTACTTCAGSCATAATTGTATAGATTTGGTTTGGAACAAAGTGTTTTTACTAACAGGAAACTCATTATTTGTAGAGCAGTATGAAAATGGAAAGACTTCAAAACGATTTTAATATAATTTTTGTATGTAATAATCTCCATATGATATAAATGATGGTTGTTCTGATTAAGCATTGACAGCCATTACCTCTGAATGCAATTCTTCAAATAGCAGGAAATACCCAGTTAAAGCAGTCTGTAACATGGGCAGTCCTCCTACACAGCACACTAACCTATCACTTTGTTAGGGGTTACACCTTTACAGGGCTGTTAGCATAGCTAACCTGGTGCAGCAAAAATTATGCCTGAAAAATAGTTTCTGAGTACTACCCTGCTTGATTCAAAGTTCGAAATTCTACTTTTAAAAGTAGTAATGCTATTTTCAAAACTATTCTGCTTGTTGTTTCTATTCATTGTTTCCATGGTAGAGCTGAAAAACTATTACAGCTGTGTTTTGGGTGGTCTATTGTATACCACTGTTGGTTTTGATTATTACGTTCAACACTCTCTTGGTATGTGTTTCACTGTCTCACTGTCTCCACACAAATAAGGAGTGGTGCTGCCTCCACCCCTTGTTTATACAATTGCTTTGTGGTTACAAAGTGGGAAACCTAATTTATTTGCCCTCCTCTGCCTAAGGGGACTCACATCTCCATACAGCACTTCCTAGGGGTGTGCCCTAACCATGAGGTTATAGTTTAATTTTGAAGGGGGCATCACTCTGCCCTTCCTGCAGGAAAAGTCATGGAGCCAAACATGGAACACACACAAAGGAGCAGGATTCAAAGTCCAAGTGATTAGAGCAGCTAGCTGAGATGAAGACACCACGTTTCTGCTTCTTAGACTGTGTTTTACATTGGACATCATCAGAAAAAAACAAAAATCCAAGGAGTATAAATAGATAAAGGGCAAGGTATAGCTGACCTGATTTTTAAATACGCTGTTACAAAGACCTGCTAAAGTCAATCAGGTAATACATAGTGCATTTGCCTGGAATATACTGATCAGTGTAAGAAAGACTGGTTTTCAAATAACGTGTGTTTGCACGTCTGTATTTGGGCATCACTCCAGAAGATGTGATTTATTAAAGGTTCAGAACCCTCAGATCTGAATTATGAGTAGTTAAAACACAGATTGCTGTCTGTAAGACACACACCTCATTTGCTGTGGAAGATGGGAAAATAAAAAGTGCTTCCTTTGACCCAAAATTGTGAAAATGAGTAACTGTGGGTGTAAAATGAGTTATTGTCTGTGTAAAATGGTGATTGTAAATACAGTATGTCTGAGCTGACCAGCAGAACACATACTGTCTTGTATAGCAGCTAGAGAGGATTGGAGTAAACTAAAATTGCATTGTGGCCTGTCTTCTTCCTCTTTGCAATTATACAGCATTTCACCTTCTGCAGCTGAGGCAGGACCTTGCAGCCTAGCCATAAAAAAAATCCTTTAGGAACTTGCACTTGAAGTGGGCTTAGGACAGTTGATGCATACCTATCTGGAATCAAAAGTAATTGATGCCTTATAACAGTCAACAGAGAAGTTTTTTAGGCCACACTTTTTTTTTTAAAACTGAACAGTCTCATATGCTTTTAATTACTTGATGTAAATGTTACCATTTTAATTTGGTTTTCATTGTGCAGTTTTCACCAAAAACAGGAAAYTTGTAAAGGCAGGCTTTTTAATTCAAATGATTATTCATAACTTTGGATGTTTGTCTGAAATTCGTCTGAACTTTCTGCATGTGTGTGTGTAGATTAGTTCTGGAAATCTGTTTTTTTGTACGTAAGATCTCCAGTTTGGGGTTTGAGATGGTATCAAGGTAAAAGTAAAAACAAAACAAAAATCCAGGCTATTATTTGAGCATCTCTGGATCTGAACTAGGATCAACTCCAAAGCTGCAAAGTTGCAAAAGCGTACAAGGCAGGACACAACAGCCTTTTATACCCTTAAAAAATTTACTAAGCTTCCCTATTCATCAGGAACAGACTGCTGTGTCCTACTTGACTTAACAGTAGAGCATTTGGTAGAGTATGGACATAAGTCTGGGCTGAATGCGGATGACTACAAGCCACACAGATCATGCTGTGACCCTCCTCTCTTTCCTCTGACTGTACCCAAGCCTTGAATATATATTTCAAGAAACTGTGGCCTGAACACAGACGGTTGATCACAGTTGCAGTAGAGTAAACTTTTAGTATATCTTCACATTGACAGTGAACCGGATATCAGACTTTAACCTGAAGCATTTTGCTTTCCTATAAAATAAAAATATTCTGTCCTAAATTAGAACTTTTAAAAACATAAAAACCAAAAAGCCAACTCTTTTTGACTGGCTGCACTGATTTCCATATAATTCCAAGTTTCCTATCTCTGATTTCCCATGCACTCCCTCTTACCTTTGCTGATCTCCCACGAAACCCTGGCAGGATATCAGCAGATCTGATAGTTTCTTCTGGGCTGTCTGCCGTTGCCATATTTTATGTACTTCAGGGTTTCTGTGGGATTGATGATGCACAATACATCATTGGACTGCTGTGACCAAACAAGGTTTGTGTGCTGCAGCTTGACCCCTAGCATTGTGCCAGAAATGCTGGGACCTATCAAGGGGCTGAAGAAAGATGAGTGAATGTGTGTGAGGGATAGAGGAACAGCGTTGAAACAGAGCAGACCTTGGGTAGGAGGAGAGGTCTAAAAACAGTGGCAGGGGAAGAGTTAGTAGGTGTTTTAGAAATATTTGAAAGTGAAGGGAACATGCAAATACTGTAGTTCAGGATAAGATGTAAAGAATAGGCTACTGGGGGAACGAAGGTTGGAAACTGAACAGAAAGGAAGGAAAAGAAAAAGGTGAGTTTGGACTGGGAGAATGATGAGTGTAGGGCAGGGTGATGGTCAAGAGGAAGCTTCTTTAGGATTTATTAAAATAAGAACCATTGTAACTATACATTTAGCTAAACTGAAATATACATTCCAACCTTTATGAAATAGCCCATCCCTAACTGCAGTCCACTGCTGTACAAGGTTACTTGTGCTACGCGGATCAGTGTTTATGTCGGTGCTGCAGGCAGGGGCAGTTTGTGATGCCTGGGTGATGCCTGGGTGATGCCTGGGTGAGCCTTGCAGTGGTGTCCCAGTCCTGTGCTGGGAAGTCGACTGGGCATGCTGTCTGCCACTTTACCTTGCTTCCCACTGGAGGAAGCCCCAGCTGCATAAGCTGCAGTGTAGGACTATAGGTACATCAGTTTGGGCAGCTGGGGGATTAGTGCCACAAGGCACACTGGAGAGTGAATCTGCCTTGATACGCWCAGCCAGATTCCACTTAGCTGATGCTTCTGTGATATGTGTAGGAACAGCAGAAGATGATTTGAGCACAATATGTCTATGAAAATGCCATTCTGAAATTAGCAATAAATGATGTCAGGCTCTATGCATGATATATGTTCCTGGTTTCTTACAAGAAACATCATTAACTTAAATTTTAGATTGTTAAAATGCATGTACCACGATCACATACTGTAAAAATCTAAGAAATGGCTAGTACAGTCACTCAGCTCACTGTCCAAGTCTTCCATCTCAGTGTCACCTCTTGCTTCCTCATCTCAATGAGTACTCTCTTAGAAAGAAGAACGGTTGTGGGAGATGCATGAAGAAGACAAATACATGCAAGTGAAAATTTTGGAAAAGGTGGCGACAGGGTCAATCCTCTCAGTATTATAGCCCCATTTCCACACTGTCTGAGGGTATAAGGACATGTACGATCCATGTCTTTGTAAAAGCTTGCATTTCTCCTAAAGTGGCAGGTGCTTGCTTTTGGTTTAGACAAGAAACACCGTAAGACTCTGCCAGTGTGACTCAGTTGGATTATTCTGAATCAAGAAAATTAATGTGAATTTTAATTTCAGCATTTCCAAAGTGGCAAAGACTTAAAATGGTGTCATAGTGCATATATATACAATTAAGACCTTCCAGGAAGTGTGAAAGAGCTAACAGCAGTAAACATACAGAAATTAGTCTGGACAAGTTTTAAACAAGAAACATTATTTTAAAATGTTTCCTCTTTACCAGTTAATCAAAATGAAGTGAAAGTTTGGAATTCTTCAAAAAGATATTAGTGGCTTTGACTTATTTGTAATCAGATGTGCTCTCTGAAACTGCTTAGGATATGCCTGACCTGAACAAACGAAGGCGCGATTGCAGCTCATATATGTACTAGCTGCCATCTACCTTGCAAAGGGAATGGTAGCAGCAAAGAGAGAACCCCCGGACAGTCCCTCCATGGACTTGACTGCCCATTTGGATTATACACACATCCTGATCCCCTGCCCTGCATTGTGCTTTTAATGGCTTTATTACTCCTCTAGAAAACTGTAAGCAAATCTGCTTATGGCTAAACACACTAAATTCTGGTCTGACCCATAATGCCATGCAAATCTTAATCTAAACTCAGTTTGTCAAAGTGTGAAATGATTGGATTGCAACGTTGTTTTAATGGCAAATTTCAGTGTAGACTTAAGATGCATGAACACCTCATTTGTTTTAACCTCTATATAACATATATTACTAATAGGTGTGATTATAATGTGTATGTATGTACGTTATATACATATATGAGATATATATGTATATACACACGTACTAAAATGCACATGCACACATACATGTTATATATATGAAATACAAGGTTGTAGGAAGATTTAAGAATATTTTCAGTGCTTGTCCTGTTAATGTAAAGTAGCCCTGTGATTGTCCTTATTATGTTAATAATTCTTTAGCTGACTAAATGTCATCCTTCCTTTCTTGCACACTTTCCTTTTTCTCCCCCCAAAATCTTAAGGTTTTAATTTTAAAAAATGCAAAACCTAGAATGTTCTGAATTAGAATTGCCATACCTGAACTCAGTCTGAAAGTTCATTTTTTTATCATGTTAGGGATCAGCTGGTTTTAAAATAATTGGCATTGTTGTGCTACCTTTTCTAGCTAAGACACAGGAAAGTTTGCCTGCAGGTGCTGTGATAACTTCAATTGCTTTTTTGCTTTTGCAAGTTAACAGAAATATCTTACCAGTTAATTTAAAGCCTTTTATGTCCCCTCCAAAGTTTCAGTCTTTACTGGATTCACATCTGCAGTTTTATTTAATATGAACCAGATGTTGAAATCAAGGCAATATTTATTAGGATGCTTGCACTGGAGAAGGCTTGCTAGCAACAATGTGTTGTGCTAGAAGCAAAGCTTTCTAATCAGCAACCTTCAAACTTCATTTTACAAGCAGATAGATGTGGACAAATGTACATAAAATTCCAAAGCTATGGTACTTCATACACAGAACGCTGTGATGTTGTTAAAACTGCAGGTTGCTAATACACCAGTATAAATGAGCATGCATGGTTGCCARATCTGTGTGATAGGGTGACGCCGAGAAATAAGACAACAGACAGCCAAGAGCAGAATGCAAAGTTAAAGTCAAAAATCAGCAGTAGTGATGAAAGCAGCTGGGGCTGCTGCTCTGGAGCAGCTCATCGGTGGCACCCGGCCTCCAGGAGAGGCAGCAGCTCTGAGCAGGGCTCAGCCACAAGTCAGAGGGATCTGCCGCTTCTCCGGGGATGTCCACATCTTTTCACGCTCTCTGGAATATGTGTACATCCCAGGCATGTTTAAGATGTGTCTGGTGTTTTTAAAATCCTGAATTAGATACGTGGTCTCTTTTTTGGTCACTGTTTGGGTATAGGTCTTTGAGTATCATTCCTGGAAGTTATGAAGTGTAGAAGAAATAGAATATATGACATAGAAGAGATAAAGATTTATTCACTATATATTTTGCTTAGACTCTATTTTTCTGTGCAAAATCATTATTCACTAAAAGGAGAGGCATAGCCAGTCTTTCGCCCTCATGAGCTGGAACATTTTGCTCTTGCAGCATAATCAGATTTTCCAAGCAAAACTCCTGGTTATTTCAGTCACATTTATGCAGCTGTACAAGGCCTTGGCAAAATTCAAGCACTGCAGAGCATGGTAACATTTCAAATATAAAAATTAAATCAATAATGTATACTTAAATTTTAAAGGGCAAATTAAAAAAAGTATATTGTGCCTACAAAATATGCATGCAGGTAACTGATTGGATTTCTCATGTATTAAGTGCACAGTCTACAAATGTGGAGAGAGCACCTGCACACAGTGATATCCAGAATCTAAATGGATAATATTTAGCATGCTTTCATTTCCTGGCAAGTTTTGGTTTGTGTTTTGCAAGTGCAAAGGTTTAAGTTTAAGATCAAATCTTTATAAAGAACTGAGAATGAGTTTGAAACACAAAATAAAAGACTCCTAGAAAGTCTGTGTAGGAGATGTTATATTCCAATATACTTCTTTTTCTGATGTTGTTTGGGTCTTACTATTAAAATAATTCAATAAATAAAACAGAGTGGCATTGCACGTTTTGTAATAAGACATAACTGTTGGTTCAAAGCAATAGGAAGAATGCTGTACAGGCTTTGGTGGGAGTTTGGCTCAGTTGAAGGACAGAGGCCTAATTGCATGAACCAAAAAATTGCTGTCGAATTAATCCCTGTCTTGGTACCAGGCACAGAACTTCTCCGTGCATCATTCCCTTTCATGCCAGTTTTCCTCTCTATCCATCACTTGTTCTACTTGGTGTCTGGAATAGTGTATGTCTGTGCTATGCAAGATCCAAATATGAATCTGTAAGCTATAAATTCCTGAGGTATAACTGCATTTCTGCCACTGATTTCCTCAGTTTTTCTCTTTCTTACCTTCCCCACCTGTAAAATGGGGAGAGCTACCTATACCTGGGAAGTTGCATAATTTTATCTTGCTTATTGCTAATCACTGCAGTGTCTCTATGAATGTTTGTAAAGCTCTTTGAAGATGAAAATTGCCAAAGAAGTGCTAGGGATGATTATTATAAGTTAATGAATAAATTTCAACATGTATTTGATTGCCAGGTAATTCAGAAGGGAATCACCAACCCTTCCCTCTTTTCGAAGAAGAGAAGTTGACAGTCAGCTAGTTGCTAATTAGCACTCAACTGAAATGCCTCCAAAGCTGAGTGCTCCCAGTTGAGTCCTTTAAAAAGTAAGCTTTCAACTAATTGAAATATGCTGGAAGTTGAGCGGTGGGTGAGGTCTGTAACAGGTAAATCAATACTGTGAAGTCAAAAGAGTGGAAAGAATATTAAGCTTTTTCAGGTAGAGACAAGAACTTTTGGGGAAACCCTAGCCAAGATAAGCATCTCTCTTTCATAATCAAACGTCTTTTCCCTTTCTCTGGCCTACTTTGTAATTTGTCATAAACAGGCTGTCTTGTGAGAGCAAGTTAGGAAGGAAGGTTTACTTGAAAACTGTGTGTGAGTGTGGTTTTCTGTATTTTTTAGAAGCATATATTGAGACATGGGTTATAGTGATTCTTACTCAGGGCAGGGGTAGACTTAGGAAATTTGGCAAACATGCTTTGCTGTAAGATTTACAAAGCCTTAAGATTAGAGCTGAGTGACCGTGCCACCTGCATTTAACTTATGTTTAGTTTATATTTAAGGGAAACGAGTGGTATCAGAAAGAAGCTTGGAGTCTCACAGTCCTTGCCTCTGTGCTTGCCTGATTTTTAGCTCGTGGGTCAGTCTCCCAGACTATATCTCTGTTCCTGTAGCCTCTCCCCACCACCACTTTGTTGGATGTTTTTGGCCATCTGCCAAATACATCCAATAAACAACAGAACTGTCTTCTCTGCTGCTGAAGGCTATATTCTTCCTCAGGCGCTGGGAGACGGCTGCAAGAGGTAAATGACAAATTTCATCCTTTCTTTTCCYTGCCTGACTGCTCTGGATTCACCATCCTCAGGATCAGCTCTCCAGGCTTACCTCAGGGAGAACTCACTTAACTAAACTTGTTGAGTGGCTTGGGAGAAGAATCTTAGTTGCTTCAGATAGCACTTCTCAGCATCAGCCTCCAATAATCACCCATCCCAAACTTCAGCAATTTATATGGTGGCAGGAGAAAAAACACAGGGTGGAGTGAGAAACGGTGGAAGAAGATATAGAAACAGTTCAGGGAAAAAACTCAGGAAAGTGGCAATGGGCAAATAGGGATGATATGAAGGAAAGTGAGAGAAATGGAGTTAGCACTGAGATGAGGGGAAAATGGAGCAAGAAAAACAGAAGTGTTCTTGAAGCTGCTGAATTCTGGAAAGCAGCTTTCATGGCATCCTCAGAACTGCTGTAAAACCAAAGTATACGACGTCTCTTTGGCTTTTTGCTAGTCTGGGAGATGATCTGATCCTGTCAATGGGCAAATGTTTGTTGGTATCCTGAAACTATTGCAGTCAATCGGGAAGCCCCGTTGGAWATCAAGGGCAGAGCAGTCACACTTGGGACCTCGTTCTCCTTCCCCTGAGCCTCATGGAGCTGCTTCCCTTGACAGGTTCACCTCTGGCATGGTAATGATGTACTTTGTACTGGCAGCGACCAGATGTGATGGAGGGTAGAAGCAGGCCTCCCAAATCTACTGCCCCCTGAGACTGAAGCTATACAGTGTGATGGCTGCCGTGCTGACAACACAGTGAGGAGCAAACTGAAGCCTCTAGTGCTTAAAGCGCAGATCTCTCCCTTGTGAGCTGAAGAGCCGGACTGTGCAGCTGGGAGCTCAAGCAGCCTGATAGCCTCTCTGCATGAGGTGCAAAGGGAGGACACTTACCACCCCCGAACAGTGGGTTACCACAGCTTAATTGGAGAGAGCATAACTCGGTTTGTCTGCTGTGTCTTGGTATGTTTAGAGGGCTCATCACTCTAACACCAAGATGGGATTTGCTCCACTTTAAATTTGGGTCCTGTTTTCCTCCCCAGCCCTACCTGCTGTAGGTTGCTATACATGTACGGTATGTGTGAAGCAGGCAGACTGCTTGCTCAGGTATCGGCAGGCTCCTCAAAGGCTGCATTCAGTTGAGCATTCATAAAGTTCTTAGACAAAATGTAAAATCCATTTGATTATGTACAAAGACCTTGTATACACTGGGCAACTAAAAAAATATTTAAAATCCCTGTTGTGCTATCATCTGTTCAGAGGCACTTCTAGCAACACTGGYGTGTGTCTAGAGCTCTAACTCTTAAAAGTCAAATTTATTGTCATTAAATAGGTGAAAAGAATCCTTAGAATTGTCCTATGTAAGGAATTATCTTTATGTGTAATTTATGTAAGGCAGGTTTGAGTTTGCAAAAAGCCTGGAACATTAAAAAAGGTGCGAATCGTTCTTGCTGCACTGTAAACCGTGAAATACATTACTTTTGGTGTGTCCTGCTTAGGGATTTTTGAAAAACCTTTCTGCTAAAAATAATCATGTCATTTATTAATGACAGAAGAGAACATTAATCGTGACCAAAAAAAAAAAGTAGTCTACATGAAAAAAGCCTGGAAGCATATACTGAGCCAGGCAAATATTTTTAACAACATATTCAACAAATTTATTTACTTTTCTATACACAAATTGTCTGTGAATGGACAGTGTTTTCCTGAATATGTTTCTTTTTTATTTCAATATATTAATATTTAATGGAAGCAAATCACAGCTTCTGGGTTTCTTATAAATTGTGAGCATCTGATATGTTGTACACTATAGCTGTAGAAATTAATGGCAGCACTCAGTTCTGAAATCTTTCAAAATTCTGTGTTTGACCTCAGTGATTGGGCATGTATTATAAATGGTGGGGTATTGTTGATATTTTTTCACTGAGTCTCCCAACTTTTCATAAGCAAATTTCATTTAGTCACAAAACCCAACATCGTGTATGAACATTCACGGTAAAACAGTTTTGTTCTTTTACCAAAGGTCACTTGATCAAAAAATATTTAATGTTATCTGGCTTTTTATTGGGAAACTAGAGGGTTTTGTATAACCAAAGGACAGTCTAAATAGGTGGTTTTGGTTAATGTTTTATAGAAATACATGGTTGCTTGAGGGGTCTGAAGAAATCTCATTTCTTCTAGTTATTAGCTCTTTGCTTGCTGTGTACCTTTAACTAAGTAATATCAGGCTCTTCCTTTCCTGCCTTTTCAAGAGCTACAAACCACCTCAAATGTATCCATGCAAACCTGACTTACTGACAAAGACCCAACAGTCAGCGCATACCAGGCACAAACACAGCCATTACCCCTGTTTTCATGTGTACCTCTTTTCTGCATTATTATTATGGAGCGGTTATTAAAAATAGTGCAGCCTTCAGAGCTGCTTCGGTGGTCAGCTCTGCCAAGCAGGGACCATCTCTCCGGTGCGTGTGGCGCTTTCTGCAGGGCTGCATTTCGCGGCCCTTTGCCACCGCTCCGGCGGCTGGCGTGCCGGTGTGGTGAGGACACGTGGCGGCAGGCGCGCCGGTGTGGCGAGGACGCACTGCGGTGGCAGCCGGCGCGCCGGTGTGGCGAGGACGCACTGCGGTGGCAGCTGGCGTGCTGGTGTGGTGAGGACGTGCTGCGGCGGCCGGCGTGCCAGTGTGGCGAGGACGCGTGGCGGCAGGCACGTGCTGCGCGGAGGCCGGTGTGGCCGCGCGAGCTCCCCACACGCAGCTCCCCGGGCTCTTTGCCGTAGTCGCTACCAGAGGGCAGCGCCGGAGCACGTGCGAGAGCGTGAACGGCAGGGACAGATGAAGGAACTGGTCTTTTCCATCCCCTACTGGGTCCCCGCTTGTGTCCCAAAGAAAGTTGTCGCCGTTGTTTTCGGCAGTTTGGACAGTGTTTCTGTCGTAGCACATCTTGGCAACTTGTCAACACTGCTGTTTTCACACTGGTGGGCGCAGAGGGATGGGACGCGGACTCTTCTCTTCCAAAAAATCCACGCTTCTCCCTGAAATGAAGGGAAATCTTCATGAGGAGCTGTCAGAGCAAAGTCCTTGACTTACATGGATCCTTCTGTTTGTGCCCAGGAGAGGGCAATACGGTGCGTGGACACCAGCCAGCACCACGTCTCGTGGCTCCTTGGGGCATCCAAGGCCTGCGCGGTCAGCGCCCTGCCAGAGACACAAAACGTACCTGTGCCTCTGCTGCTCAGGTCTGGCGGTTCCCTTCTCCTTCCTGACTCCATTCCCGCCGTGGGAATCGCGTGCCCGTCTCCCAGTGCCTCACCGCTCCGGTGTGCTGCCTCCTTTCGCATGCGGGTCCAGCGCCGTGCTTCGGGGTTGGAGCGTCAGGATGGCTGAGGTAAACTGGGTCGAAGTTTCGAGATGTGGTAACTGAGGTTCGGGAGCCCTCTCGTTTCTGGGCTCTCACAAGGGGGTAAGGATCTCCTCTGGGAGATGCGCAGGCGCTTGCTCCTGTATATATGCATCGGTGTGAGAGCAGCCTGCACACGCTGTCTTTCCCATGTATTTGTAGCCACACGCACGCAGACATGCAGACACATTCATTTTCAGATTTGGGAAAACTAACTAGTCTCTTCCTCTTGTTTCCCTCTGCCTCTTTTTCCTTCTGCTCTCTGTAAACCCATTTGCCAGATTAAGGAATATATTGGTTGTCTTAAATCTTGGGCCAGCTGTTTGCCTTTGACCACAGATCTGCTTTCGGTAGCTGTTTCATGGCCGTTGTCTGGGAGCGGGGAGCAGCCCAGGGCGCCGGGCGAGCCGCACGCCCCCTGACTGTCACTCACGGAGAGCAGCCAAAACTTTAACAGCGGCAGATCCAAGTGGGAATCGAAATGACACTGTCACTATCCCTGTAACTTTACTTTCCTTTGATTCTGCCCTCTGTTTTACTGTTCTGCCCATCGTGCTGGTCCAGATGATAACAGGCAACTGGAAGTGCTGCTGGGCCTGCAATTAGCAGGTCCCTACCCTGGGACCGCGCTCTTGCCGGTGGGCTATAGGTGGGCTAGCATTTGTCACTTAATCAATGGGAATTATTAAAATATCACCGCGTATTTTTGCTTCACGCTAGATCTGTACACATAAGCTCTTGCATGGGAGTGAAGGGGACAATTCTGGGGTCCCCAGGAAAGCAAATCATGATTCTCATTCACTTTCAGTACTTTTTATTTCTTTATAAAGCAACCTCTTCTCTTCCCCCTGCCCCCCCAATAGCCAGAATGGAAAAAAATAAATTTTAATGCCAGATTTAACTTCTTAAAACAATGAATTTTAGCTTGGTCAAAAAGTCCTTAAAACAGATACAGTTTTCCAGTAGTGTAAAATTCCAGCATTTTAATTACAAAAAGCAATGCATCCCTTCTTGGATAAACATATTTTACTTCGGGTTTGCTTGGCAAACAAAAGAAAATCTTCAGTTTGATGGGTTGTTCTTCTTTTTGTTGACATTTACTTAAGTAGGTGGTACTTCAGTCATAAAAATAAAAATGTGTACGTCGCTGCTGTAACTGTAGTTTTTCTGGTCATTTTGGTTTTAGGCCTTAAGGTAGCCTTGAGACACAAGGCAGACGGACCTAGCGAAGCTTTTGCTTAGGTGTGTATCTGTGTTACAGACTTCTCATGCAGCCAGTGAACCTTGGCAGAGTACTGTCACGGTCACTGCAGCACTACTGAATCATATGTTGTACATACCATTTATTAAACTCAGCATATATGGAAAGTATAGCATTGCTACATAGCGAGGAAACGTTAAAAGAGAGAAATAAAATATCCCATGTATTGCCTGTTGGCTCTGTGTTTAGGGACAGAAGCTGAGGGAAGTCTATAAAACAGCTCAATGCGTCACTTCGTATGGAAACTGTTATTCTGCAAAAGTATATGGAAATAGTTTTGCTAAACAATGACTGGTGCTGCAGAGACAAGCTGTGCCCCAGATCAGTGGTCAGTAGAATAAAATGGTGGACTTTTATAATCTATCCTGAAAGAGAACTCAGATTTTCCAAATTTAGCCAAATATAAATGTACCCCAAACAGGAAATTTTCGAATTTATCTTGAAATATTCCTACATTCACTTGGATTTGAATTAATTTTTTGATAGTGGGTGAAGCTATATAATGCTCAAATATTTTCCAGGATTATTGCATAAAATTAGAAAATTAAATGGTTTGTGCCTTGATTTCCCCATCTGTGAAATGGGCAATCCTACAGTGTTCATGTAAAGCACTCTGGCCAAAAACTGCTGTGAAAACTGCGGAAAACAGTCTGATTGTTATTCTCTTAATCATATTAGTTAAATAAATCTATTCCTAGAGTGGTTCCATTTGCTTGAATGAATTTACATGAGAGATTAATTCAGCACTGTTTATTGTTGTTTTTACATTTATTCAGCACTCTAAATAATGCCTGATGCATTACAGTTGTGTATAAAGACAGGATCTTTGCTTCAAAGGCTTTTTCTGCAGGTAATTTGAGGGCTCCCCTTCTCAAACCTTGCACTTTCCACTGCAGCAGATGAGCCCATTTTGTTTTCTTTATATTTTAAGCACTTCTTTTGTCCACGTGATGCACGTTTCCAGGACTTTCTTGGAAGTACAGTTCAATAGATAAAGTTCATCCTTCACCTCTGCAGGGTGATTCTGTTCCCTCGCCGCCGCCCCCTCCCCCACGCTGACCCCCCCCTTCAGTTTGGGATTTCTTTCATTTCGAATGTACTCTCACTGCTCCAAGATCTGTGCACTTGAATGGTCCTGAAGATAGGAACCAGCCTCCTACCTGGCTACCCCTACCTTTCAGCTGGATAGCCGATTTTAAAATTATTCATGTGATTATTTATAATCAGTGCCTACCAGAATTTTTGGCAGTTATTTGGGGTAGTTTTCCCACCCCGTTCTTTGTGTTTTATATTTTTCTGGGCGGTTTATGTTATTAGCATTTGACTGTTCTCCATTGTGTGAAGTGAGGTATTGAGATTATTTCTTTGTGCAAATTCTCTATCCCCAGCGGTTTTAGTCTCTGCTGAAACAGGGAGCCCAACCTCCCTGTAGCCCTCTAACTGTTGATTTGAAATGTAAAAAAAAAAACAAAACAAAAAAGGCAAAAAAAAAAATCCAAATGTACAGAAGTGTAATGGGCTGTTGAAGCCACTGTAGATAAACAAGCACAAACACTTTGAACTGCCAGATCTCCCGTGAAAGAAATCACCTCCGAGAGGTGAATCCCCACCTCCAAATGCAGGGTGTTGTTGTGGCCTCTGTGTGTGTATTTTGTAGTAATCCCATTTCTGCTCTTACACAAGTGTGCTCCTCTCAGAGCATGATTGGCTCAGGCAGCTTTTAAACCACCTATATGCTAACAAGCCTTGCTGCCAGGTTCCTAAGGGGTCCTGGCTGGGAAAAATTAAAACCAAACCTTAGACCTCTGTCAGACTGGGAGGAAAATTATATTTTTGAACTAGTCTACAGTGTGGACAGGAAATGACCCCTTCAGAAACTGCTTCTTTAAAAACGAGCAGTGGTGCCTGAAGCTATCCAGTCTCTCTCTCTCCCTCTCTGGAGCTTGTGCTCTCCCTCTCTCTCTCTCTCTCTCTCCCTCTCATGCTCTCTCCCTCTCTCCCCCCCCTCTCTGTCTCTTGCTATAGAGGGCTCCCACAGCAGTTCCCAGCCAGTGTGTTCAGCCTGTATGTGTGTGTGTGTGCGTGCTGCTACTTTGTACTGTGAAGAACACACAGCCCATGTGCTCTGTATGGATGTTGATGATACTCTGTGTAGCTTGATTCTCTGCAAGCAGGCAAGATGTCCAGCACACCACATGACCCTTTCTATTCTTCTCCTTTTGGCCCATTTTATAGGAGACACACACCATACATGGTGCAACCAGAGTACCGAATATATGAAATGAACAAGAGGCTGCAGTCGCGTACAGAGGTAAGTCCCTCAGCCTTGTTTTACTGTGCATGGACTGTGATAGGTTTCAGCCTGAATTCCGTCTGAAGCGTCCCATTAGGCAGTACGGTATATGCAGGCATGAACCCTAATTAATTTAGTAGTTTAATTGGGTAGTCCCTTGTTATGTTTCCATGCAGAGCAACTCTTTGAGTAGATAGCAGCTTAGGCTGAAATCTTGAATTTACAGTACAGCACTTCAGGATTGATTATAATGCTGTTCTGAGGAGATTTCTTTGCCTCAGTGTGTTGTTTGCTCAGAATCTGTCCTGCTGGCATTTGCAGCTATAATATTGCACGGTATTGCTGGACCATTTGCACAAAACTCATTCGGAAATGCTACAGATGTAGGGGGAGAGAGGAACCGTCATCTGGTTTTGTTTTGTAAACTCATTAGAATTGAAAATGAATGATAATAGAAAACGGGAGCAGAGTTTTAAAAACTTATTCCTAGGCTGCACATGTTCAGAACAACCGACAGAGAAATTCATGTTTACGTTCAGAATACAGTTGCTTTTAGCAAGAGAGATGATCAGTACATGACTTTATTATATAGCTGTCAAAAGTACCTAATAATGTAAACTACATTCACTGTTGGTTATGCTTTGTATAATCTGTAACCAGTTTATACACACTGGATTTTACACCGAGATCAGCTACCGCAAAGAATATGCTAAATGGAAAAGGGAAGTACTTTTGTCACTTAAAAAACATAGTGGAGGCTGCATCTTGATATTTAAATGGTTAAAGAAAGCACACTTTTTGGTCTGTTAAAGTGAAGACTGTGTGGACTGAATCAGGCTGCCTTTCTGCCCATGTGTCTGTGTTTGTGCAGCAAACATTCTTGGTGCTGCAATTTTTCATAGTAGTTTACTAGTGGTGCCCTGAAAACACTTTACAAACTATTAATCTTTTATAATTAATACCTTTGTACAGAGGCAAATACCGGCTGAAACAGTGTCACAAAGCATGGTAAAGGATTTTAGATTGATCTGTTTGTTCTATTGTAATTCCTTAAGAGAACATGAGGTTGTCATAAAATAAAACACACATGCCTGAATTGTCAGCTAAGCCATGGAGAATCTGTGACGTTTAATGTATATGATACAGCTAACAAGATGTGACCTGCTTTCGGATTGGTTAACTGCTACAGGATAACTGATTTTCTAACACTGTTATCGCTGCTGTCCTTAAAACATTATTCTTGAATAGTTGTTAAAGACAGTTGATGCTACCTAAAACTCAAAGAAGCTCATTGCCCCCAAAGTCATGGTAACTGTTTTTTCAGTTTTGCCCCAAGTTGCTGATTGCTGATGATCACTGACATTTAGACAGAAAGAGGTATTTTGTTTTGTTTTGTTTTTTGTTGCTGTTTATTTGTCCATGTCTTGCAACTCTGTTCCTTACCTTCCTGTACATTCTAATATAATAATTTCTAGACTTCTTCAAGTAAACAGAAAAAATATGTGACTCCTTCAGCATTTTATATAGAAGCTGTTCTGAAAAGCTGTCAATGTCAATTTAGCCTTTTTATATATTATTTTAATATTTTATATATTATTTTAATATTTTATTGTGACCAGTTTCTGATTACAGCTGCTTTACAAATGTTACACTAGGAAAAGTTTTTGATGTACTAGTAAAACAACTTTCCCCTCTTGCATCGCTGAGGTGCGCTGAGCTAGACTTCAGTGCATTTAATTACACTTTTGCTGTACACCTTCTGACAGATTGACTGTTCTGAGCAAAAAGGGAGAACCTACTAGTACTGCTATGGGTTTCAGCAGGATTTTGCTTTGACAGGTAGTACTTGGTTAATGAAGGCCTTATGCTCAAGCGTTTTTTTTCATTTGCTCAGAGTAAAGATACTTTTGCCTTGTGATTGTTCATTGTTTACATTCTTGTTCTCTGTTTTTTAATTTCTGAGGTCTGTGCTGTAAGCAGTGTTGCCTGTTGAAATTTTTTTTCTAGTTTGCTTCATGCAATCTCATTCATACTGTGATTAAAACACCTTCCTTAATAAAAAATTAGTTTCCTGGGACACTTAGAGTGACTAGATGTGGCAAACCTGTGAAGAATCAGGCTGGCTCCTTGGGCAGCTTGGGAGTGGAAGTTTCACATAAATTTTCCAGGCATGTCTGTGATTGGTAGCTGAGCTTTCTGGACCATGTATGGCTGCCTCTGAATTTCTTGAGCAGTGGAGCCCTGGGTGTCATGGGACGAATGTGCTTGTGCTTTGGGTGATACAAGCTCAGTGGAGGAACATTTCTCTTCAGGTGGTCTTTGGAATAATGTAGGCACTGGCCTCTGAAGGAGGCTGCTGGCCCATTGTGAACCCCAGGGGGTAGGTGAGCGCAAGTAAAGCCACTTAAGGGGAAAGGAATTACAAAGAAACTCTCCAAAAGATTGGGGGTAGCAAGCTGTCAGCTTCCATTTGGACCCAACTTCTGGAGAAAGCCAGTGGCAAGTAAGGATGCTTTAAAAATGGGAACCAACAGCCTGTATTCATTCCCCCATCCCAAACCAATACTTAGCCTTTGGGATCTTCTTGTTTTTCTAAGAAATTAGAATATTCTTAATAATCTTCTAGTGTCAAATTCTCTGCCATCCCTTGCAGTGGTTGAAGTTCCAAGGCAGAGCAAAACGAACGTAATCTAGTTTAGTTTTACAGATGATAGATAAAGAGCCTGTGAAAGGAGTCTCTGTATGTAATGTCTATCTGATCTCTCTCCTCCTCCTGCAGAGCTCAGCTTTGCAGTGGATCCATGTAACTGCTACTCTAAGGAGCTTGCAGACAGGTCAGAATGATCAAAAAGGCAATGGACTGATTGAGACACCATTAGAGAATCAACCATTAAATGCCATTTCTCCGTGCTGATTCCCCAGCAGCAGAGCCTATGGTGCATTGGGGAGGTAGAAAGGTCCTTTGAATGGTTCTGCACTTCAGGTCCCTCCTTGACAATCCACCGCTTCCACTCTGGTGCCAGCATTGGATGTTAAGCAATAACAGTCTCTGTGAAGGATGTGCTCCGTGTGTTAAGCAGACAAAGTACAGAGTGATAAATAAAGGTCATTTACACACAGCCTGTATATCTTTGCTGTTCTTGTTTTCTTTAGGAAGAAACGGTAGTTATGAAAGTAAAGAGTTATCAACTCTAACCCTTGCTAGATGTGCAAACTTTTGCTCTCCAAACTTCTCATAACTTTCTGGGCTCCTCAGGCAGAACTTACAACTGCCTTTTGAAATTCAGGGTCAGTCTTAGGCGAAGAATTCCAATCACACCCAGGCAGGGGGTGGTTTTATGATGTAAGTACTGGCAAAAATCCACTACCTAGCTAATTCTTATGTGATCGAAAGTAAATTAGGGAGTCTGAATTACTAACTAGCACACAGGAACACCTTAACTTCCTTAAAAGTTGTTCAAAGAAATCAGATCTTGTAATGCGTTTTCTAAAAGGCAATTAATACATGTTTTCTTAATAATACTTTGGGAGTGTCTAGTGCCATTTTGTAAAACATCAACAAGTCTGATTTAAAGAAGCAAAATGAATATTTAAATGTTTGATAATTGCTGGCAGATATAAAGATAAACCTTACTTCCTTCTATCATAGTTGACTGAACTTTCTGGTTAACCAAAATGCAGCTGTCTCTTTGCTGTGAGTATAGTTTTAAGGATTTCTTGACTATTCAGTCAAACTCAGTTTATTTTAATATTTTTATATCTTTGTTATTTGAACTTTCAAGAAAGCAGTCCTGTTGTGGATTGCTGTAATCAGCAGTTCCTAAAGTTCTAGGTAGCAAATATACAATATAGGTAAATTAGCTTAGATACTTTATATCTCTGTTCTTCATAAAACTCAATGCAAAAAAAAAGCTGTTTTCCTCTTTGATGTTGCAAATCCTTTTTTGTTATAATTTTTAATCATTTGAAGTTGCTTACACTTAAAAGGTGGTTATATCTTATATATAATTATTTTTCACTAGCATTATAGTGTGCTTGCTGTGGAAAGATCACTTAAAGTTGCTGACAGTATGAAGTTCGATGCATTACTCTGTTGTCAATAATCAAAGAAATATATCAAGCCTTTCACTTGTTTATGTAGTCCCCTATATTTTTAGAACTTATATGTATCATAGTAGATCAAATTCACCTAGGTTTATATGTTTATCTCTACCTCAAGAGGTAATACTTTGTATCACCTTATATGCAAAACCTAACTTTCCTTCTGGCTCAGAATGCAGTGTTATAAGGATGACTAGAGAAGGTGATTAGTAACATATTTGTTTTAAAGACAATCAACTTAATCAAATTATATTAAACTCCTATTAAACGGTATAATAAATTTCACAAAAGGAGAGATTTCATGATGAAAGAAAATTTAATGAAAATTAAGAGGAAAATAAAAGGGGATGTTATGATTATTTAAAAGCTACTAAATGAACTGGAAGCTTACACAGACATTCTTACTCAACCAAATATTTAAAGCAAAGCAAAACAGAACAGAACAAAATTTCTACAGTTAAATGGAGTCTCTTATTTTACTTCCTCACATTGCTATCTGATGAAATAATCTTTCTTCTTCTTCCTGATGCATTTTTAATATATTAGTCATAAAAATCTATGTTGTGACATCACATTTGTTCACATAGCAACTTAGTATCACAAACAGATCTCTGATATTGTATACATAAGTCTGAGTTTGCCCAATGAGTTTGTTTTGTTGAGAGGAAAGCAAAAATACTTTGAAACAGAAGTTTATGTGAAGAAATATTATTTTATCCTCAAATATACTAATAACTAACAATTCTAGGAACATGAATAAAGTATTTTAAAAGATTACTTTTAAAACCATACGTTGCTGAAACTTAAAAGGTCAATTTTAAAAGAAAACCCTTGAATTTGTTTAGGAGACATTGACTTCGGAATGATTTCAAGGCTCTTTTTACTGATTGTCTTTTATTTCATACAGTTTTCTCATCCCTTTAAAAAAATTTCAGTTGCAGCTGTTTTCAATTAAAATTGTTACAAACTAACAATTCTTATGAGGCTGGAAAAAAAAAGACTCTACTTCCTTTCCATGCTGATCCTTAGCTTACAATCAGGGTTGTCTTGCTGCTTTTTTTTCCTGAAGTTATAATATAGAATGTAAACTGCATGCTTAACTAACAGGAGTTTTGGAGGGCCAGGGCTGGCGAGGGGGGAGCGGGAGAGTCAGTGTGAAAGTACAGGAATGTATCCCCTCTGTAAGTTACTGTGATCCTTTCTAGATCATTTTCTATAAAGAATCCTTTTCACCCCTTCCTTTTCTTTTTCATTCTTTACTCTTTAAAGTGTAAATCCACTTTAAAAAAATTAAACTCAGTCTTTCTCTGATGTAAACAAGATTTACCATGCAGATCCAGTCTCAAAAATAGAAGCCGCTGGATGGTGAGAAGGAACAAAACAGAGATCATAACAAGGACCTGATCCTCCGTTCTTGTTTCAACTGGAGTTTTGCCTGCATTAGGATTGCAAGATCAGATTAAAAAAAAAGATTTGTTTTTGGTACATGCACTTTCTTTGTTTACGAAGAAGTGTACGGGTAGATTGCTAAACTCATTGCAGTATCTGTAGCTGGACTCCTCACTTTGAATGGCATTTTTTTGTATCTTTTTGCCAAAAGTTGCGTATCTGCAGTAAACAGGCATTCGAACTGTGCTGATACTTTGTTTGGTTGCTTCTTCCCCAAGCAGAACTTTCTTTCCTGCACTGGACTGTGTAAACAGGCAAAGATGTATCCTCATTTTTGCTGGGTCCTGTTTTTGAAAGTGTCTGCTGCACAACTGGAAGCCTCAGAGTGGTGACCCTGGCAGGGGCAAGGTTGCCCCAGAATGGCTGGGCTTAGCAGTCTCCAGAACAGACTTAGGTAGGACAGGGCCACTTGGCCAGATCTCAGTGGTTTTATTTATTAGGGAAAAATAGCAAAAGAAACTTCTTTGAAATGCCAGCTTCAGTCTTCTCCCTAGGCTTGTGTGATTCCTTTCCCCAGCATGTTCTCTCTGGGTTTGGTAACTGGCAAAATTCACTTCCGAAGGAAAGCACTTTGTTGGCAGTGTACTGTTTCCATCTCCATTACATGCTGATGGACAGACATGGCCATTTAAACTAAAGCCTGTAAATTACTGATTTCAGCCAAACAGTACTCTCAGTAATTCTGATGTAACTAGGGATTAACTAGAACTACCTGAGGACCATAAACCTCAGGGTGGTAGTGGTTGGTGTTTCTGGAGACAACTCTGGCGCTTACATGTCTCATGGGGCTAGTGAAAAATCACCAACCCTGTAGTAAGCTCATGAGGACTCAGGAGTGTTGGTAGTGTAGAGTCTTTGCAGAGGCAGTAAATTCTACACAAGCAGGCTGTCCTCTCCATGAGGCTTATGCTCCCACCTTGCTGCCTATAACCACTGTCAAGAAGACATACTCATGAGGAGCCTCCTGGCCAGGCCAGCATTCCTGTCACCTTCATACAGACTTGAAGTGTGAGACTTGAGCATAGCTAACTAAGGGCTTTATGAATAACTCTTGATAACTACAGCCAAAACATAAACATCGGACGAGACTTTTACCGTAAGTAAGGTCTTCCTGATGTCAGCACATGCATCCAGGAAGATGCCAGGGTAGATTCACAAACTCACAACTGCTCCAGTGAAGCCATAACTTTGTGTAGGTTTCTAAATCCACTTAAACTCTGCTGCCTGGTTACCTGCAAACTAAATAGCTGTGTCTTTGCATCCTTCCAAGCAACTGATAAATTAGAACATGGTTGTGATATCTATCACATGGGATCTGAAATACCTGGTGGTATCTATGCTTCCAAATTCTAAGCCGCAGAGTCAGCTTGCCAAGTGTAGTTAGCTGAACAGAAATTAATTCAAATCTGTCTGTACCATATGCGTGTGTGTGTTTAAAAAGGGAAGAGGGAAAGCTAATCTCTTAATATAGTTTTGCGATCAGACACCCACGTGCAACAGATTCAATATCTGTCCTGATCCCATCCATTACACAACTGCTAGTTGCAAACTACAGCATCCTTCATGCTCCAAAAGGACTGCAGGGGCCGGCTGGATGACCTTATCTGTTGCACTGTGAGGGCGAATGAAACATTGTATGTGTATAAAACTGCTCATATTTGGAAAGCCTTTATTAGGGCAGATCCGAGAATAGACCTCATTACAGATCTACTGTGCTCTTTCTTCAGAAATTAAATACATGTAAGAACCAACTGTTATGGTTTCTTCTGAGTGTTTCTGTATGCAGTCCTACATCACCTGTGCAGTGGACTCTCTTCTTTCTTTTCTTTTTTTTTTTTTTTTTTTACTTTCAAACACTTGCTTTTCTAACTAAATTTTTGATGAGGTCATTTTCTAAAGTAGCAAAACATTTTTTCAGGTACAATCTGATTGGGAGAAATATGGCTTTTAATATGTTGCATATTTATAATATTTCAGGTACTGTATTGTGATTCTTGTTCCGGTTGTGTAGTTTTGCTTCAGCCATTAGCAGAAAATTGTATCAGTGAAAGACTTGCCATCTGTCTTAGAGCAGTATACAGGGAGATTTCTGAAACATTAATAACCATATTATACAAAACTAAATATACTACATCTTTAAATTCAGTAGTCAAACAGAGGGGAAAAATCAGAAAACAAGGAAGTAAGGAGAGTGAAAGTTTTTCGTTTTATAATTCAAGCTGAAGCCCTCTCACCTTACTTTATGCCTCAGGAAGAAAGTCAGCAGCACTGGTATTCCAGACCATCGCCTTTTCTTTGCTAAAGCGTATCCTCCAGTTTAGGTGAGATTGGCAAGGCAGGCAAGGAGCCTGCTTTGCCAAAGGATTTGCAGCCGGGATAGTATTATACAGTTGAGCAAAGAGAGTATGAAATGATGCATAACTAGCCCGCTATGTTTTCTTTATGCAGTTTTTATAAAAGCCTCACCTGTGGCGTATAAAGCACTGGAATAAGGCCTACAAGTGCCTGTTTTCCTCAGCCCCCCGTACTCTGATAGTAACTTGCATTTTCAGATCAGTGTCTCTGTCTTCCTTTACGCTTCCAGTGTTTCCATATTGCTCCATTTCACTTCACAACAATGTTATTGTGACTAGAAAACACCATAAAGTAAAAGAACTGCTGTAAGATAATTACTCGAGAGCAAATGAAAATTCTTCTGGCTGAAGTTGTTCAGAGTCTTCCAGGAGCCTCCTTCCTTTTGGTATTTGGCCAACATTTCTCCACCCCTCTTCTTTGCCATAGCAAAATGCTAAAAACCAGGATACAGATTCTATATGTGCATTTGCAACCCAACTACTTACTTTAGTGGATGAAGGCAATACCTTCTCTATCACTTCTACCTAGATTTAATCACCAGAGTATCAGTTAACCCTTAGGGTAGTTAGGTAATAATGTTGTTGATGTGATTTGAAGTATCATTTTAAGCAATTAGAAGTTCAGATATAATGTGCTGCAGTTATGTATTATATAGTGCATCTATCCATTTTACAGAGCAAAAATTACCATATGCTTTGTGGGAATGGTGGCATTTTGCACTGACTGGAGTTCTGCTTGTATCTCCAAACAGCATGCCTATAAAGTATGGTAGTGACTCTTTCTTTGAAGGCCGCACCTATGCACATCACTGATTATGTTCCAAAGCAGAGGTCCATTTAAATGAGTGTGTCAGCATGAATAATGGGACATGAAAAGCCAACGCACTGAGTAAAGGTTCATTACATGAGTGCAACAAATACTGCAGGCAAAATTTCTATGAATATTCACTTGAGTTTAAAAGTGAATGTGCCTTGGCTATGCTCATATTCGTTGTGTGTTTCCTTTCTGTGAATGTTTGATCAATGAAATTTTGTTCTTAGAAATAACTGAAGAATGCAAATTTCGATTTGTTAAGCATTCTGGAAGGAAGTTGCTTATTTTATATGGGGCGAGTTGAGAGGCAGTGTTTCCTGTTTTAAGCTTCCAAAAATGCCCAGATAGAGCCATGACTCTCAGAAATTAAATATACCAGAGAAGAACCTCTGACTGGTTTGCGGTGCGGACTGACCAGTGTGTGCATGTAAAGCAAGTTAATGTCAATGACTGGTGGCAATGGGAGAACTAAGGATCAGTAAATATGATATACTTGTATGTTTTTCCATAGGACAGGACACAGCTTGCCGTGCAGTTACTTTAGATGAATGCAACAAGAAAGAAATTGTTGAAAAAAATTCCAGGCTTCCTCGCTTTTTAAGCTCTAGCTTTGGTTCAGATTTGTGCTCATCCAGTCAGGGATGGGAAATGGTAACACATGACATATGACCAATCACAGCTTATATTCTTAATAGAATATTACATGCTTACAGCAAGCTGCTTGTTATAAAAGATGAGCAAAAATGTGTCTTTAATTTGAATAATTAATGCATTCAAATAGATTGTTATTAATTCCTAGCAAGTCTGAGTAGAAAGAAGTGGAACTCATAAAATTTATCATTTGATATGAATGATTAGCTCAGCTCTTTTCAGTATCTCTTAACACTCTGTCAGGGTTAATAATGCAAAGCAAAAAGATCGGTCAAGATGCCAGCACACCCAAGTACACCTCTTCTGTGACAGTGTTATAAGATTATTTAACACCCACATCAAGAGCATCTTGAAGCAACCGAGTTACCCCTTGACTGATTGTTTCATCCAAAGGGCAGCACTTCCAAATAGGCAGCGGAGCACAGACTTCCTAGTACAGAGCGGTGTTAGCGCCGGTACGTAACCTGGAGCCACAACCTGCGTGTCCGGACTGACAAGGATCCTACCAGTTGATCCGCTGTGACACCTTGTGGCTTAGGAAGTAACACAAGGATCTTTTAGAAAATTAACAGGTAAAATCCAGAGGTTAGTGGGTGTTGGTAAATGCCCTCTCATAAAACTATCAACAGAAATCTCTGTGCTGGATTAGTTTACTGTATATTTGAGATACAGCTAAATTAAGCAGTAGTGGGCTCAGTTCTGTTCAGGGTCCTTATAATATGTACTTTACTGTTACATGTTATAAGATGGGACATCACTTCATTAAGTTTGACCTGCTGCTCTTATCTCTAGTGCTCTGGTGTTTGTTCATCATTCAGATTACATAAAGAAACGTTGTTTTGGCTGCAGTACAGAGCAAATATTTTATTTGTTTGCAACCATTAATTTGGTTAACCAAAAAAAAAGCTTGAAGGGAATAAAGTACATATTGGTGCTGAGTATGTTTAAACAGTAGCAGAATTAAATGAAGGTAACTAAAATACAGTAAGCTTTTGGCATTGGGCACACAACTCTGTAAAACCCTGAAATTGGGGTTAAATAGATCACAGTGTTCAGCTGTGGGTAATTCATTAACCGTTTGCCTTACAATGAGGCCGTATTTTTTGTGAGAAATTCTCAGTAGCCATAAAATTGGGCCAATAATGCATCGAGCTCAGGTGAACTCTGTATCCGCAAAGGCTCAGCATCTTACCATACCTCATCCTAGTGTCTTGGGTTAACTTGTTACGTCTTCAAACACACACTTCCGTGTTTTCATCCATGTTGATCCTGAGCATTTGAGAGGAGTTTCCCGTAAACTCACGCATTGCATCCCATAACCCTTTCCTTGCCTCTGATGCCTGCAAAACACTTGGCAACAAGTGGGCTGAAATTATTGTTTGCTGCTGACAAACACCATCTTACTGTTATATGAACTCCCTTATTTATTGGTCTGCATCCCTCGGTTGTCCCTTATCTTCAGGTATGTCCACAGTGGTGTTGCTTAAAGTACTATGTAGATGTACATGCCCAAACTTGCATTTGACTAGCTAGTGTCAGAAGCAATAAGCAACCCAGGGCTCAGTGCATGAGGCTATCTTATTTTGCAGGTAGGTGTTTTGATCCTTTGCTGAACCTTGTGCTCATCAAGTTGGGTGGCTACTAGTGCTCACACACAACGCTGTCCTCATGATGTGCACTGTTACATTTGTTACTCAGTTCTTGGGGCAGAGACCGTCTTTTCTGTTCTTGTACAGCTGGCATGGTGGAGTCCTGGTCCGTATCCGCAGCTCATTTTTACTACTGTGCTATACATCGTAACTAACGGAAGGCTATAAGTAGACAGTAGTATTTAAAATACTTCCAAAACCAAATCTAAATATACCACTTCCATTTTGATTTCACAAATCAAAATGTTTTAATTGATATTACATGTATTTATGTGCTACAAATGATTTTCTGACTAGAAAACGCCATAATATAGTAGGTTCTTGGAAGATGACTGTTTAATGTTCTTAACACATCTCATTACTTCTCAAATAATTCAGCACACCCGTGCAAACCTACTGGCTTTGCCAAGAAAGTACAGATACATTTTAGGGCAGCATTTTGCTGGTTGATTTATACATCTGATATTGTTATTGAATCTAGTGCTTTTTTAGCATGATTCTTCAGTAGTTTCAAACAAAGAAGCTCCTTCCAAGTCCATTTTCTCTTAACAGTGGAAAGACTAACTCATCTTAAATTCCACAGGAAAAGTGTATTCTCCTGAATAAGAAGTGGTCTATATGTATCTTATTTCATGAGCACTTTGGGAGGGAATATTGTAAAGTCTTTTAATGAATAAGTTCCAAGGTAGAGGTGAACCAGAGAGGTTGTTCTAGGGAAGAAAGGCAACGCTTATTTTTTTTTCTTTTATTGTTTGCACTCTACTGATTTAATTAGCCAGTGAGAACAGACCCACTTTGAATATTAAAAAGACAAAATCAACCCCCCTTCCCCCATGCTCACATCTGTTGCCTTTTGGAAACTACACACAGTACCAAAACTATCCAATGTCTAATGGATTTTGCTTTTTAACAGACATTACCTATATTCACTTGCAAATAAATGACCTAATTATAAATATTTTATTCTGGTTCTGAGGGAGAGGGGCTGTTTAATTGTCATTTGGAAAGGGAGTGGGCTACCTTAAGTGAAACTAGAACATTTTTGGTGTGCTTCACAAATGAAGGTAGCCACAGTCTTCATACATTTCTGCATGGTGATCTAAGAGCAATATCTTAATGATTACCATATTATAGGAACTTAAACTGTTCTGAGGCAGCTTCAAGTTGAAAAGAGCGGAGTCCTGTGAGGGGCAGAAGAGGCCAGGGTTATACACTGGTCAAGAGCAGGGCAGCAGAGATGGATAAAACTACTGAAATGCTCTCTGCTATATTTCATTACGCTCCTGCCTTCTGCAGTGGAAATTAGATGGACTGAATTTCAATAAGGAAGTGAAGCAGTTCGCTGCACCTCTGATCGGGGAGGCCCACCCCTGCAAGGGAGCCGGAGCCGCTTTGCTAATCACAGTCTAGAATATGAATATTAACGCCTGATCCTGAGGCTTGGTGTTGCAGAACTGAAAGACGCTTCTCGTGGGCACGGCCCTTCCTCCTCTGGGACCTTTTATGCGCTGCGCAACCCAGAATTCCCTTAGTTTTGTGTAATGCAGCATCTTAAGATCAGCATCGAAAAGGGTGGATTCTGCAATAGTTTTTCTCCCCATTTTTATGGGAGCATACTAGATACTTTATTAAAATCTCTCTTCTATTAAGAGGAGAGTAACCTACTAATTTTGTCAAAGGTGACTCTTTACAGACACTATTACCTATATAATTTTCAAGATTATTATTAGGAAGCATGTGAAACTATTAGGACCATGGGAACTTGGATAAACCCACCTGGTGTGCAAATTTGGTTACCAAAATAGCTTCACTAAGCTTGAGAACACTGAGTGGGATTATAAGAGTTGACCGAGAAGCAGAAATTGCAAGCTCAGCCCAGCAGTCTTTCCCTTCCTTAGAGATTGATGGCACACAGATGCCTGACTGCAAACAACATACTGTTTGTGGGCCAGCAGTGGTGGTGTGGTTTTTTTTTTTAATCTTTGTCACAAACTTTCGAGGTTTGTTTCAGCCAGATACTAGTGCTTGCAACTCTTTGTCACTGCAGCGCCTCATCCCGTGCGGAGGTTTCCTGTTTACGTCAGTGAGGTGAGCGTTTGGCCTTGTATTTGAAGCCCCTAGAGAGATGTCATTGAAGCAACTGCTGCCATATACCTTATCTCAGTGGGGGCTGATTCAGCAAAAGTTTAGTCTGGGGACCTACCTTTTCTAATGGGCTTAACAGTTTTAGGTGACTCAGTTCTTAGGGGCTAATTTGAGACACCTTAAAAGGACTAGAAGGGCATATTCAGCTTTTTAAAAGTGTTGCCCATGGTTGGCTATGAGATAAAACTGCGTGTTCAGGGGCTTAGATTATGTTTGCCCATATCATTTCACAAATGCCAAAGGCATAATAGAAAGCACAGTTAAGAACAGCAGCTCTCACTATCAAAAAATACTGTGTTGCACAGTGGATAACAGAAAGCAGGTGAAGTTCTTCTAAATCAGAAATTTAGCTGGAGAGAAATACATGGCACATAAATAAATTAGTGAAATAGTAGATAGATCTGCTAAGCAAGCTACATGAAGTAAATCATTTTGCTGAGTTTATCCACACGCTCGTTGAAACTGGAAACTCGTCGGACTCTGAAGGCTGCATCGTTAGCTGTATTAGTAGATAACAGATTTCACAAGATTTGTTACTAGATTTATTTTTAGTTTGCTTGGTTTTAATACCAATCAAAACAAATCCTGGACATTCATAGTTAATATTTTTCAACATCTTTCTCAAGCAGCTGCTAGCTTGTACTGCTTTCCTGGGAAGGGGAAAGAGGCGATTAAATGAAATTCATAGCCTTTTAGTGTCTGCGCAGCCTGCACCTGGCAGCATGTGCGGTTTGTGGCGGCGGAACTGGCAGACTTACGGCCTTTTTATGACGTCGAGCGCACACATCACGGACTTGTGCGAGCTCGATACGGGCTCTTAAAACCCGGGCCCTCCCCCAGGTTGCTCTCCTTGAGGTGGCTATGCACTCTCCCAGGGAAAAACCAGAGTAAAAGCATCAAGCTGCTGATGACAAGTTACAAACTTGTAGTGCTTGGGAGCCAGGGCTCAGTTGTTGGCTTCAGCAGCATGTTTTGTAGTTGCGCTTTCTAAATAGCGCTTTATTTGTTTAGTGTAGTAAACTATAATTTGCTGCTTTAATAAGTGAAAAATGGATGCAGCTAGCAAACCTTAGTCCTGCTGAAATAAAAGGCAAATTTTTCATCAGTTTCAATAGCACAAGCATATTATACCGTATATTTACTTTAAAGCATAGATTGTTCAGTTCATTATTTGTATGAATCTTTGAAGTTCTTTTGCTAAGAAAATGAGAATGAACTAATGATCTCTACAGGGTTTTATATAAGTGGACAAAATGTTACTATCTGTTTCACACTGAGTTGCATTTTAAAACCTGTGGGTGCATCTCAGGCTATAAAATAAGCTTACAAAATTACATCCGCTTGCACTCTTAGTTTTCTTCCTTGCATCTACTTTATGATTTATTTATTTTTTAGAAATTGCATTTGAAATTCCCAAACTTCTAAGGCTTTTTCAGCATCAAATTGACCACTGATCTTGAAAAATCATCTACATCAGCACCAACTCAATCATCAGCAAGGGCTGGAGGAAATTAAACATCTGGGATCTATTAAGATTTTTATTTATGCTTTTAAATATTGAAATGTGTATTGCTACTTGCCTGTTATGCTTTGAGCATCAATCCATTAAAGAAAGCTCTCACAACACAGTTGTATGGTAAAGTGATTTGGGCTAGAAAGCCAGGACACAAGTATATAATTGTAGAGGAATCACAAGAAAGTAAAGGACTGTGTTGAATGTTGATTCCAGTCACACAAGAAATTACCAGATTATTCCCAAAGATGCTAGTCTCTTAAATTCTCTCATGACTTCTTACTGAAAAGGCTTCACTGTTGCATTTATCTGCTTTCTACAGGCTGTGCCTTTGAGGTGAGACCTTGTTGCAGTTTTCAGTCTTCAGTGAAAGAGTGGTGGACTGAAATTTTCTCATTACCACACTTTCAAGTAATCCCCTACTTCTTCCCTGACCAAAGGAGGAGGTTTTTTTGTTGTGTTTTTTTTTTTGCCTCGTAATCACAGAATATTTTTGGAGGGAGGAACTATATTGTTAGGACAGTAACCAGGACTCCTCAGAAGTCTGCTGAGTTTCCTGCTGAACTGCCACAGATACTACTCCTCTAATTCCTCTCACCTTTCTGCATGCCTCCGGACTGCAGGGAGAGAGTGGGCCAGAGGATTGATATACCGATGCTTTTGAGGTGCTCTGTTGCTGCAATAACAGGGAGCATGTAAATACATTAATAGATAAAGACCTTTGGGCAACAGGAAGTGCTGTTACTGGAGTTTTTAGGAAGTCAGCTGGGGAAAGCTCTGAACTGCAGTGCTGTAGGTTTCTCAATGTTTTAGCCTTGCACCTGGGATACAACTTTCAAGAATGCATCTGAATGATGCAATTATTGTGTTTGGGGCTAAATTTTCCTGATTGCAGGCTCTTATTGTAGTTTCCTAAATATACTTCTCTCTCTTGCTCCTCTTTAAGCCAATAAATTTAATAATTTATAAAATAAAGAATTGTGTAGGCTGTTTTGTTAATCAAGTACTTGCAGATGTCCCTTAGGGAAAGAGAAGATCATAGATGAATTCAGAGCTGTAGGAGCCTATTGCCAACCACCATCCGAATGCATGTAGTAAACCAACACTGCCAGTGCGCAGACACCTTAATCAGCAGCACACTCAGCACCTGGGATTTTCAGCATCAAATACAAAAGCTGTAGGAATGTCTCTGTTACCTATCAGTAAGCAACTGTCTCCCATTCTCACTGGGACCAGTCACTAGAGGGGGTGAGATCTCATATATTAACCTAGAGTATTACAAGCATTTTGGTGAAAGATTGTAAATCGTATTTATAGTGACTGGTGGGAAGAGGAACTCATTACCAGGTAGCAGTGCTTCAGCCGAGGCCGAGTCCCTTCCAGCTCACAGAAACACCCTTGTAAAATGTATTCAGCATTTTGTAAATGGCTTGCTGATTTTACTGGAGACTCTGAATACAGCATCTGGAAGGAATTAATTGGAAACCATGTCATTTTGGGAGGAAGTGGAAGAAAAAGGATGCATTCGATGTATGCTTTCCACTGTGAATTTTACCAAAATTTTCCATTTTTCACTTTTGGATTCAGGAAAGTAGGAGAATAATACAACAAAGGGTGTAAGTTAGCTTTAGGAAGGAGAGGAAAAGGTTTTCAGGAATGACTTGCTGACAAATATACCATTCTGACTGACCACAAACAGAGTGATTGATTTAAATATCATTTTTATAGAGACAGTGGTAACTGAAAGGTACAGTGCAAGTGGAAGGGTTTGCTGAGGCAGCATACAGTGTCTTTAAAATGACATTTTGAATTTTTTGTGACCTGATGTAAAAGTTCAAGATTGGATAATATCCTGTAATGAGGACAATTTCCTTAGTTAACTTCTATTACCTTGATGAACTACTTTAAAAGTTGCCAAGGATGTATCTAAAACCCTGTACTGAGGTAATAAGTCAGTGAAAAGCTATTATATTAAAATATCAGCAGATGTTCACTAGATTGCAAAGACTTGACTATCCTTCAGAATTTCCCTTTGGATGTGGTCACAAAAATACACATGAAAATGTTAAGCATGTCAGAATAAAAACTTCAACAAAAATGATTTTAGTTCAAGTTTCACCCAGAACCTCTATTGCTGATACAGAGAACTGCAATGAATACTGGTGATTCCACAGCTGATCATCATTCAAGATGTCAATGCTAGCTCAATTTGGTTTTTGCTTTTTTTTTTAGAATAACATAGTAGGTGAGGTTTTTTGCTAGTTTAAATTGGCATTTCACACTCATTTAGTGAGATGCACCAAGTTCTAATAGCTGCGGACCTAAACTTTTGTTGTGAATGAAAAAGAACATTTAAAAATCCTAGGGAACTAGATCATAGCCTGGAAATTCTGCCAAAGCACACTACTCGCTAAAGAGTTAGTCTTAGCACTCTTACTAAATGCTTTTCAAATCATTTATTGTCACTGAGGAATGGAGAGATAGGTAGCTTATTAAAAGAGACCACATCCTCTTATGCAAATTTAATGCATTTGGCAGGTTTGTCATGATAAATGGTCAGGATGAGTTGGTTCATGATGTATCTCTAATCTCTTCTATGAAGATGCTTGTGTTTTGCAGGAGGTAGCCCCTTGAGAGATCAGATCTTTAGAAGTCTGCGGCAGATGGTGATGTCAGCAGAGTCTCATAGATTGCTTTGAAGTTCCTCCAAACAGGGCCTTTAGTTAGTGCGACTGAGTTTTTGCCGGTTCTCTTGCTTCGTCTCTCCTTTAGTGTCTTCTCCCCTCCTTCCTAAACTTGTGTCCCCAGGTTGTTTCTTACATTGGGAACACCCAGTACATCCTTACAGAGCACATCTCAGCACACTTCTCAGTCCCATCATGTCTTTCCCTGTAAAGCTGTTCTTCCATTAGGCATCTTGCATATTTGAAGTGCAGTTGTTCACAACAGGAAAACATTAAAACAGAACAAATGTCTTAGAAAAGCCTATCAATCATTCATGCTTTGTGTTCAGTTTTTGTCTAAATCCTTGGAGCCAGCATCGACACTAGCGTCATGTTAACTAATTCATTTAGCTATAATCAATTACCAATATTAATTAGGCCAGCTTCTCTCTTGATTAGTCACAAGAAATGGTTAAATTTTAATGCTGCTGCAGAGAGTCTGAGGGAACTTAACAAAACCAGAAAAGACAGCAAAGCTTTTGGAAAATACAAGCTAATTTAATGGAATATGGCCAATTAAATAGATATAATATAAAAGCATAAAATAATTCAGGTTACAGATCTGAAAAATTGTCTGTTTTCAGATCCGATCAGCATATTTGCATCTTTCTTCAGGTAGCTTTGGCTGATCTGAGTTTGGTTGGGCGCTGGCTTTTCTTCTGAAATCAAATACCCAATTTCATGTGTTTTTTATACCTCTTGTGTTCCCTTTATAAGTTCATATTTTAGAATCACTCTCCTGAAGTATTTTTGTTACCTTCTTCACTATACTTCATCTTAAGTTTTTTAATTCATAATATTTAGCTAGTTATACAGAAATTTGTGTCTTTAGGGTTTTTTTTGTCATTTCTTCCCTCTCGAGTGCAACTCCCGTAACTTGATTCCTTTTAAATCTTTTAAATGTCTGTATTTATAGTGGTTTATCAGTCATGGCCTAGTGATTTCTATTAAAACCTTCACAAAGTTCATGTTTTGATATATCAACTCAGGAGTTTCATAATTACTGTGCAATCCCTCAGTCTCCTATACTCAGTGTGTAACTAAGCACAGCTTCTGTTACGGCTAAGACCTGAGTATTTCTGTTTGCATCACGCTTCCTTTTATTGTTTAAACCATCCTCAAAGGCTTTTTTCCTCTTATACATGTAGGATACGCATCTAACCATGCTGTAATACCCAGCTGCTTAAAAATGGAGAGGGCCAATGAGCTGTTTATTCTTGAGATGTGATAAGAGGAAAATTAGGGGAAGTCATTAACTTCTGTGGTTGATTCAGCTGAGAAATTCTTGATTTTGAGGTTGTGCTTGCGACCTTCATTCTAGGACATTACCTGGCCGCTCCCTTGGCATGTAGGGATTTTTTTCAGAGCTCAGTTAAGTTTTGAAGGCACATTAGCATATCTTCATCAAAGTATGCTTTAGGTACTTATTATTATGATTTTTTTAACTTTATAGTTTCACAAGACATTGTAGTTGTAAAGAAATGGCTGAAAAACTGTACTACAAGGCTGACTCAGCTGTCTGTGACATAGAAAGGGCTACTAAAGACCTGTAAAAACTCCTTGTTAAAATTCTGTTAGTGAGTTAAGGAGAAAACTGCGGTGACTTTTCTGTTTCTGTGGCATTCACTTTGTTTCTGGTTATTGCTGTATCGTGTCAGGATGATTTATAGAATCATGGAATTATTTGGAATGATTATGTACAGTATTTATTAGAATTCATTTGTAGAGCAAAGAGTAGGGTTTTTTGCCTTCAGAATGGAAACAACAGTACCAAAACAGTACCAACAGTACAAAAAAATCAAAATACAGTCTTTGCTTTAAAAAAAAAAAAACTCCAGTATTCTCATACCTAATTGACATTTTGCAGTATAGATCTGCAAGGCCTATGAAAAGATGTCTTTCCCCTCCACAAATAATTTCTTGCAGTTCTCATCCAGACCCAATGAACACTTTAATAATTAGGTATCTTGTAGTGTGTTTTAATAAATGATGTTATTGAATGCAAAGTTAGATTAGCCTTAACTCACAATACCTAACTGAAATGTCACCTTTACATTTCTTCCTCCAAGTTGAATCAGAAAACTTCTCATATGTCTAAACCATTTGTACATGCATATAAAATAATAAATGGTTACCTGCTTACTACCCTTTCTGTGAGTGCAGGTTTTTTTGGATGCAGAATATGAGACATATCTGGGCCATTTCAGACATTTCTGAAAATTTTGGCTTGTGTCAAGGGAGGCTGTGTCTGCGAGTTGCTATGATTTACCACAGATCATATTAAAGCCTAATAGACAAGACCATTGGAGGCAATTTGGCCATGATCAGAAGGCTCAGTTGTTAAAATCTCCCCTGGTTTCCAAGCCAGCTGTTAAAAATTTGCCTAGCTGTCTGTGCCCCCCTCTGTTACTATCCCTTTTCCTAGGAGCCATGCTGCTTGTGTTTTGTTTGGTGAGCAGCACCCGTTCTTTCTCATCCTGCTTTCAGACCCAGAAGTCATCAACACCGTGCTCTGACCTTACGCTCCTTGTCCTCTGTTAGTAATATGGTGCTGCATTTTTGCTGGTGAAGTTCAGAGAAACACAACATCCATCACTGGATCATTTCTTAGGCTTTCTAGAATAGCACCCAGAAGAGCAATATAGTCAAAATTCTGAATTTTCCAACATTGATTGATGTTAATTTTGTTATAGTTTTTTTTAATAATAGCAAAATAGGAAACTGCTCAGTTTTATTCTGAAAATCATCTCTATCCATGTTGCAAGTGAATATACAGTACAGCCGCATCAGTCAAGAATTCTGTGTGAACAGAATGTCCTGAGTAGTCCTATGTCCGTTGCAAACATCGTGAATCATAACCCAAATCTCTTATCTAGGGCACCTTTTGACTTTGCTTCTGAGTGGATTGCTATCTAGTGATCCGGTGATCTTTGGAGAAGAAAAGCTGCTTAACTGTGGAGAGGCAAAAAAAAGGAAAAAGGAGAAAAAAGATAATGTCATCAAGACTAAGTGCTTCACTGATAGCTGTGTCCACACAACTGATGCTACTTTTTAATCAATAATATGGACTGATAAAAAGAAGTTTGTATATTCCAGTGTGGAAAACCAAAAATATTTACTCAACCGTCTGTTTGCTTTTATAGTAACAACCAACCTAGACTTCTATTTGCAAACTGTGAACAAAGATTAAGCACTAAAATAGCTGTGAATTTTATTTTTTTGGGGGGGAGGGATCCTTTCCACAATTGTCTGTTCAGTAAATGAACACATTTTTAAACTGCAGTGATCATACATGGTAGCAGTATAAGCTAGCCAGAGTTATTTCACTTACAGGAATGCCAGCAAAGCTCTGAGAACTAAAGTAGACCCTACAGCTAGCTTTGATTATCCTGGTCTGTGTGGGCACGTACATGGAGATATGGTGCCATCCCTTCTGCATTGCTTTGCCAGCCTGCCTGCAAAGAGAGATCAGCCAGGGGCAAAGGGAAAGATTGCCATAAACCCTCGTGTACAGTTCCTAGGAACACCAGTAAAAAACAGATTCAAACCCAATAATATTGCAGGCCAGCCAGCAGAGTAAGGAAAATATTGGCGAAGTAACAGCCTTGGTTTTAGAGGAGCCCAGAGGCTTTTGTTTTTGTTAAGCAGTAATAGTAAAGATAGCTAATATATATAAAATTTATATTAGTCATCTTTGATGCTTCAGTGCTGTCTTTCTAATGCTAGGGATTGCTTTACATAAATCTCAGGTTTTCTGTTCATAGAGGAACCTTCCCCAGGAGTTAGCAGATAGGTTAAGAAGGGTCCCCTGGTGAAGATTGGTAAAGTAACTTTTGCTTTTTCAGGAACAAAATTTACTGATGAGTATGTGCAATTGGCCTATGTGGATATTGTGTTTATAGAAAGGCCAAAACTGATACATGCCTTGAAATATGTTACTTGGCCATTTTCTGTGAGCTCTAATACAGAGGGGAGAAGGTGAAGGACAGGATTCACAAATATATCTGATATCTTCTAGCTGTAAAAGGAGAGGATATTGCGGGACTTTTTTTTTTTTTTTTTTTGGTAAGAAAATAATGTATGAAAGAAAGCAAAAGATTGTAAACGCCTGGGATGGTATGCAGCCAAAAAGTGGAAATTCTACTGTCTGCAATAGAATGGGCAGTGTGTTCTCAACTGGAGAATATCACCAAAAGGAGCAACTGAATCCATATTCTATAAAAATTATGTTTCTAGGTCTGTGAATTTCTGGTAATTGAAGCCAATATCATGTCTGAAAATGTACAGCACTCGGAAAGGCACAGAACCAATATCCAGGACGTTCTGTTGCTGTGTTGTCACTTCTCCATCCATGCTCCCCATCTGATGTTGTCTAAGGCTCATATTTGAAATTCTGGTTAAAAATAATACTGTCAGATTAAAAAAAAAGTGAAAAAAATAAAATTCCTCACCAGTAGCACTATGAATAAAAGAAACAAATTTTTATTTTCAACGTTGCATAGTATTTTCTACCTGGCAGTGAAAATTTATTAATCCAGTATTTTTTAATCTGTGATTGGTGGGCTTCTGGGAGGGATTTTCCGGAACTGGTTGATGTCCAGGACTGCTTCTAAGGGATTCATAAAAGGTAACTAGGAAAAGCAAACTCTCCTGTCAGCAGTCTTGTACAGGAGTTGGCACATTTTTCATTAAAAATTTGTAGGTGTCTGCATATCAAAAAAGATTGAAAAATGGTGCATTGTTTCATTTTCATATTTTTAAACACTAACTTGATTGGGCAGTGTTTGCTTTACAAATAAATTGATTTGTGGTCCTGTGCTTGTATCCTAATGTGCAGGCTCAGAGGCCTTGACAGAACTCCATTGAAGTTCATTGACTCTGACTGTAGCTTCCAAGTCACTTTGCTAATTGATAAAAATAATACATAAAGCCTTAAAAGATTACCCTCCCCCCACCAAAAAAGAAGAAAAAAAGAAAAAAGGCCTGGATGCCTGAGTCAAACTGCCAGACATTATCGGTTTAAATTCTCAAAGATACAAGGTGAGATCTACAAAGAAACTCAGAAAGAGCATCTGTAGACTGAACATTTTCTCACATGCCAGTGCTCTCACAGGCTGGCATGTCAGAAGAGGCTTTGCATATTTGCAGTTTTGTTTTTCAGGGTGTCACAAGCTAGCACAAGCGTGCAAGACTTCTACACTACATGAAAACTGAGGAAAACTAATCCCCTCACATAAAAGCACTCAGGAACTGGGGAAATTCTGCTGTCTTCCTTCCTTCTGTCCTTCATCTTCTTCCCATTCAGAAGGTTCATTTAGATGGAAAATTTAGACCTCAAGCCTTCTGTCTTGGACAAAATGTTCTGAGAGATGAATTAGGGGTGGTTGTGTGCTATGTTCACATGGACCTTCATCCGATAAAAAGATCTACCATTGAGAAGCTCTGCGTCCACACAAAGTCCCTTTGGAGGCCTAAGCTAGCTGACCTCATTGTAAGGCTGGGGCCTAGATGGGGATTTTCAGCACAGGTTGCTGCAGTGAAGATAACTTTTCCTGTAGTTTTTATGGTGCTTGATCTTTTAAAAGCTTTTCCCCTTTCTGTGCCTCTACATTCCACAACAATTCATTGTTTCAGCTGAGATCAGCAAAAAAAAAAAGCATTAAGTTGGATAACTGGATGACTGGAAGGAATGAAGTTCTCAAAACTAACAGTGAATCTTTAACATATGAGTTACATGCTGCTTCCTTCAGCCTTTCCAACTATTTTAGTGCCCTCAACAAGAGCTTATTGATGGGCTGGCCTATCTCTCTCTTACAGTGAAACAGTTTTTGGAGACTGTCCTAATCTGCCTGTCCTCGATCTTGCATTAACACTCATTGCCATTGTATCTGAGCACTTCCCAAGTGTCAGAACAACAATGATATCTCTCTCTTCCTTCCCTGCCGGCGATGGAAATAGTTAGTTTGTTCTTTCCTAGTAAGGGAACTTCAACGGGGTCAGAGAGCCAGGATGGTTTACAATGCGGTTTTGTAACTTAGCTGGATGGGTGGATTTCATACCCATTGTTGTTTTCTTCCTGCTTCGTGGCGCTTGCATACTTGCTTGCCAACTTCCCCTCGTGGTCATTGGCACGACTCAAAAAAGCAAAGGAAGGCTGTAAGTGGCTGGTTGCAGAAGTGAGGCTGGGAAGAGGTGAGATGTTGCAAGAAGCAGACTGATAAGGAAGAGGCTTGATGACACGGGCGGATAAGCTCAAACCTGCTGAGAAGAATTTACTGCACCACCAAGAGGTTGTGTATTTTTCTCATATAAAGCCCTAAAGAAATGGGCTATAGTGCAGAGAACTATCTAAAAGGCAAGGAAGGGGAGTTAGTTCTCTGTCATATGCCAGCAGAGATGCAAAGTCATCCACTGAACTGTATGGGCAAACGTGCGTGCTGGAGGTCATACAACTGAGGGCAGGCTCCAGCTTTTGTTGCAACTGGGTGCTGTCTAGTAATTTCTTCTCCCAAAGGCAGCAGCCTTAGCAGGGTCCTTTTAGCCAGAAAGCCGCTCCAAAAAATCTGTGAAAAAAAGTGTGCTTCTGGACAAAAGTTTTATTTACTTTTTTGTTTGGCCCCAAAACATTTTAGCAGTGACTTTTTTGCCTTATACTATGTACTCTTTGCAGGAAAGCTTTGAGGGATTTCATGTATGACTGTCTGGAGACTGGCTTGACGGCAGAAGGGAGGTGGCAGGGTGGTGCTGACAGGCTCAGTTGCCATTTACAGAGCTGGAGGACTGCAGGATGCAGAATGGCTTTGCCTTGTAAAGGCAGACTATAACATTGGCTCTAACATGTCAGGTATACTAGTTGTGTAGTTTGGTTAGAGGAGTGCCACATCGCTTGTGTTAAATTTTGCCAGTCTTTTTAGAGTGCATGAAATGCTGAGGTTTTACATTTTTTCTTTGAAAAGATAATATTTCCCTGTGATGTGTGCCCACCCTGACCTTCTATGTAGACAGTATCATGACTGAGTATAACAACGCAGCATTAGGCATGATGTTTCCAGAGCGTTCATCTTTATTCAGCAATTCTGCAGGGCTCTTAACATGGTATGTACGTACAGTATGAATATCTGCCAGAACTATAGGCACATTGCTGCTACAGCAGTAAACATCAGAAGGCTAAAAATATCAGGGGCCAAAATTTGCGATTGGGTTAAATATGAGAACTGTGTTAATTTCAGAGGGACTCCTGCATGGATGTTACCAGTGTACTGCTTGATGTTTGTCTGTGCAAGTGCTTTGCTTATTCAGTTTTTGTAGTAAAGGATTCCTTCAGGTCTACCTTATGTCTTTTTGGAGTGCAAGTGCCTGGCCTTTGAGAATTCTTTCTTTCCCATCTTGTTTCTCAGTTTATTTTTTAATGCTTCCTTGGTTTCTCTCAGCTTTGGTTCACAGAAACCGATGTCCTTAGTAGCTGTCAATGCACAGGATGCCCAGTGATAGCTGCTGACTGATAGCTCCTTTACTGAGCTCATGTTGTCTTTCTACATCCCCTTCCCTTTCCGTCTTCCATTTCCTTTTCCCCTTGACTACGCAGTGGTTTCCAAACTGGATGTCTTTGGCACTGCTTTGGTTTAAAAATACTTCAAATTTACATGTTTTGGGCGTTCTGGAAAGGAAAAGAGGATAGGTGAGGGCTCCTGTAGTCCTCTTATTTTCTGCTAGAGTTTGAATTTTCTTCAGTTCCCATGGGAAAGAGAACAACTTTCACACGGAGCAGCAGGCCTTGCCGGGAGGCTGGGAGTTAGATCCTGGGAACTTGCACATCTATTCACCTGTAATATGAATGAAGCAGTCAGACTATCTCCTGTAATCTCTTTTATCTTGCAATTCAGTGCTTTTGATTCAGACTGCAAAAAATATTTGGTCCAATATTAAAATATGTTAGAAAATATAGGTGCCCGCTTCTTCCTTGGCCTCTAAAACTGCCATAGCACACAAAGCCTTCCTTCTTACAGCTGCTGCTGCTGTTTTGTGGTCTTTCACTTTTGGAACAGGGTGTATTATGTAGCAGTTTTTCCTTTGCTGAATTTTGTACTATTCTGGTGAGCTCTGTGCAGCTTACATTAGAGATATTTTTCTGTAGGTGTCTTCTATTTCAGTTTTGCTAGGTAGACTTGATTCCATCCTCTCATTTTTCCTTTTGACTTTGGTTCTGGCTGATATGTTTGCTCTTCCACAAGGTATAGCCAGAATATTAGAGACAATTCTTTCCACTTCACACACTGCAACGGTCTCTGCCCACGATTGTAAATGTCTGGTTGGTTGGCAAAATCCCTCATTTGACAATCATCTGCAGTTGTTTAATTTATGTTATAACGGTCTCCAACCAGTTTACGCAGCTCCCAAACCTGAATGCTTTCCACTGAACTCTGCCCTATACAAACCTGAAATTCTCTGGTGGCAATGAGACATCCTGGGAGTGGAGAGTTCTTGAGCCAGTCCTTCACCTCCTGAGTGATAGCATAAAGGGAATGGGAAGATGGTTGATACAGCTGGACAAAGATTTACCTTTGCAGAGAAATAGGTGGGTAGCTGTGATGGGAGAGAATTCATAAGGGAGTGTGCTGTAGCTGCCAGAGTCGTCCTGAATTGACCTGTGCAGTATTTGAAGCAAAACTGCTGCTGGCAGAAAACGGAAGTGTCTTCTGGCCACTCTCTTTTCATGTGGTGGAAAGCCACTTTGGCCATTTACTTTTTGAGTAGGGTGTTAGGTCCTACCTTGATCCTTTTGGCCTTGGTGACCAAGAATGAGAGTAACAAGAACTTAAGATGACTCACTTACAGGCAATTACTTGCTACACAGCTACACAATCTAGGCAGTTTTGTCTTTATGTCTACATACTAGCTTTGGCTTGATAGTTCAGGAAGATATTCCAGAAAAGAGCTCTCATGCTTTAAAAATTTCAGCAAATGTTTATTTATGTTCAGGTAATAGAGTGCAGACTGAAGCTCACTCAAACAATATGTGTCATTCCTTCACACACACACACGTTTTCTGCAGCCTATTTTATTTAACAGCAGTCCGTTTAAAATAACACTGCACAGAAATGCCAGTCTAAGCCTTTTTTCTTGGGCATGATCCTGCTGAACTCTTCTCCCCATGGTGGGCTGTTCTACACTCCCTTCTCACAGGACTTTCCTCTCCTGAGAGCTGACATAATCTCCATAAATATTAGGGTAATCTAGCCAGTTCACTAATAATCATTCAGCATTTTCCAGGCGGAAGAACACCTGCTAAACAGGGTGTGGGGAATATGAAACAAAACCATTCCTGTTAGCCTGTGACAATAAATGATGTTTTGTTAGTTTTAAAATTAGTCTCCTAAAACATACAAAGAACTGAGGGAAGCTCGGGGTGTGTGGCTATTACACAGGCTTGTCTCAGTGTGCATCAACAGAGTTGATAAATGCTCATGCTACACTTGTATTATTAAAAGGAAATACATAGCTGACCTATTAAATAAAGAAGACGACTTGTCGCGCAGGAGCATTTAGAGTTCATCTTCTACCTTTAGGACTGAATGGCAGTTCTAGGAGACTGAGGGCTTAGACAAGATCAAGACTGACTCCTAACCTGCAGAATGTGGAATAAAATGCATTAGCCTAAGTGTTAATGTTAGCAGTTTGTGCAATGTGCCTTATCTTGAATTTGTGGTGGGCTAACAGTATTCATCCAGCCCATTACTGTTGTTTGGCTGCTGTACAGACACTCACTAGGCTGTGGTAGCTCCTTGTCTGGGCCTGAACCCTAGGTAATATAGCAAAAATGGTCTGTATTTAGAGGACCAGGTTTGAAAACAGGGTTCCTTAGAGGCATTTCTTACAGAGACTTCTGCTGTAAGGGCTCTCTAACACAAAAGATCCTGAGCACTATGATGAACAAAGGTTATTTTAAAATAAGAAATAAGAAAAAATCTTTATGAAGAGGTATGCAATCCATTAGATAAAAAGCAGTACTTCAGCATCTGGAGAAAGATAAATATGTCTGATAACTTAATCATGGCCCTGGGACATCTTGTTGCTCTTGTGGCCCTATCTTTCACTCTTAAGATTCATTCTGAGATTTCCAGATCATAATGATTTTTCCCACATTTAACTAGTCTCTCCCAAATATATATATACATGTATGTATGTATGTATGTATGTATGTAATCCTGCTGTGACCCCATGTTAAGCCATGCAGAAAGCCCAAGAAAAAGCAGGAGGAGCCTGTAACAGACTGTGTTTTATAGCAATTTTCTCCAAGTAGTCACTCTCAGGCATCCCTGCTTAAGTCTTCAGCCTGTTGATCAGAGAAAGGGAGATGCCAGAGCTGGAGGAGATCTGCTGCCTTACATGCCTCTTTGTTTTTACCTCTCTCCTCTGGGCCACTTTTGAATCATTTCAATTGGTTTTGTTAGCATTCTTTCTTTCATTTTTTTTAAATCAGGTTACATTCATTTAAGGTGTCTAATATAAATTTAGTAATGTAAGTATCAGCAGTCAGATTTAAATATCTTGGCCATAATGTTCATAACTGCACTGAAATATTGAATCTGTTCTCACTAACAAGGCAGTTTTTCACACATTGAAGGAATATGTCTAATGTTGGATGTTATATTCTTGAGGAGTGTTGGATCTCTCCCCTTCTCAGTGCAGCAGTCCTCATCATATATTGCAATTCAGCGGTAAAATACTGAATACCATTGAATCATGTGGATTCTTCCCATGTTTCAGTCATACAAAACAAAGAAACAAAGCTCGATTGGTTCCTTGAGGCTGAAGTGATAATTCATCGATGCTGCTAGAAGAGAATGTCTTAAAATGCTAGTGTAATTTTTTAAATGCTAGTGTATTTTTTTGCCTTATATGTCCTGAGTCAAAAATTGGAAAACACAAAAATAAGTGTCAATAACATGCACTACCTATTTCTTCCTTGTATCTTTTCAGGGTTACCGTATGGCACCATCCATGTCTCTGCAGAGAGCTTGTTTAAGACCAATGTGCCTATTAGGTTTCCTTAAACTCTGTTTATATGGTCTCCTGGACCTCTGCAGGGGGAATTTAATCCAGTGATAAATACTTCAGCTCTTTTCTAGTTAAATGAATTTTGTCCTTCAGTAAAACAGAGGTAATAACATTAATCTTGACCAAAAAAAAAAGTAGAATAGTTGATCCTTGAAGATACTATTTAGAAAAAAACATAACTATATAAAATAGAATTTCTGGTGAAATAGTAGGCAGCACGGTACCAGTAATAGCCTTAAAAAATAACATTACAGAATGATTAATTTTTTTCTTTTTTTATGGTTAACAGTACGGAGTTGCATATGTATATTGATGCAGTTTGCAAAGTCAATAAATAGGGCATGTGCTCCTGCGTGGAAAGAGGATGTTGCAGAAATAATTCTGACATGATGCGATAACCCCTCCTTAAAAAAACGGTAACGCAAGGGAGCAAGCGAGCAAGGCAGAACAATGCCGTGGTGTTCGGGCCACCAGGAAACGCCGGCAGCGCTCCCACCTTTTTCCGGTGACTTACCCGGAGTTCCTTCCAGGCGACACGGAGGGCTGATAATGCTGCGCGCTCAAACCTGTGCCAAATGAAAAGAGCGGAATTTTTTTGTTAAATTTATATCTGATAAAGAAGGGATCTTAACAACACCCTTTCCATGCAGCTTTAAAGCTCGTCTAGATGAAACACTTCTTTGTAACTCTTGTATTAGGAAATGATGCAGTATTTAAAGCTGTTTCAGCAGAGGACAAGCACAAAAAAAACAAGTTTACTTTGTAAACTGATATTGCGTAAGTTAAGAGTTGTGAGTGAATAAGGAGGTTGTTCATCGGTGTTTGCGTTCAGGGGAGAATCGTTGGAGGTGCATTTTTATCATTCTCAGGGAGCTGAGCGTTCCCGAAACAGCTCGACGTACCGGCAGTGCTCACCAGCGAGGCGCCCGGCCGTGGGGAAGGTGCCTTGCGGCCCAAGTCCCTGCGCTGGTGCGACCTCCTGGCCGCGCGGGCGGGTTCGCAGCCCCCCGGCTCTTCCCGCGGGTGCACGTGCATGTTGTGCCGTGTGTGGCGTGGCTGTGTGTGTGGCCACGTGTCAGGAAGACGTGTAGTTTCCTCCCGTGGCACCTGGCTGCGGTGGAGAGGGGCTGCCGCGAGCCCGGCCGGGGGCCTTGGCTCTCCGGTTGTGGGCAGCTGCTGCCCCTCGTGGTCTCTAGCCTCAGCGGCCCTTGCTTTGCCAGCTAAAATAGGGCCACGGCCACATCTATTTAGGAACGGCATTCAGGCAAAATCCGCTGGCGAGCGGGGCGCGAAGGGGCCCCTCCGGCGCGGGCCGCCGGGGCCACCAGGCACCTGCCTGCGCTTCGCGCCTGCTCCCCTCGCAGGGAGGCAGCTCCTCGCAGTCGCTGGCGCGTGCTCTCATCGCTCAGCTCGTTTGCTCAGGGGTTTTGCACGCTTATTTTATTTATGCTTCAGCCTGTACTTAGCAGCCAGGTTGTTTTTTTCTGACTGGCTACTAATGAAGAATAAGTCAATTTATCCTCATCAGTTAAATTATAAATACAAAGAAAACAGAGTAAAAATGTCACCACATGGAGATGGCTTCTCTTTTTCCATTCCCTAAATCCTGGCTTATGTAAACTGAGATAAATATTTATAAAAAATGCTGGGCACAGTAACCCTCGTTGTTAAACTATTTGGATTAGCTTGCGAGATGTAACTATTGATAACACAGTTTGGTACCTTTGTAAATAGATTTCCTCTGCACAATTATGTTTTCCACTCAGTTTTAAAGCAGATGTGTTTTATTTGAGCTGGCTAAGAAAGGAGCTTGAGAACCACCAAAAAGAAGAGACATCAGAAGTTTAATTTTCATAGCAGATAGTGTGGTTTCAAAAAATGAAAATGTTATACTTACAGGCCAAAACTTGGTCCCAGACCAAATGTGATTAAAGGGCACAGATAGGAGGGGTTTGCATGGGCACTTGTGGATCTTCTGCACAGCCGAAGATGCGTGCAGGAGGCTAACGGGTATATTAATGCAGGTGTGTGTGCCTTTCCCCTCGTGCTTCCCCCTCCCTGGTGTGTCTGTGGTGCAGTGGGGAATTCGGCTGCCGATATGCTCAGTCAAAGCATTTCTCAGAGGGGCTGATCGTATTCCGGTTGAAATCAATGCCAGGGCTTCCCCTTATTTCAGAGGAACAGGATTAAACCCTCCATTACATGCCCTGGAGGTTGTCCTCTGGTGTGATCTCTTTGTGCCATCCCAACCTCCCAATTACTACTTCTGCTGTGATAAATGTGCATGCCAGAGGAGCTTGTGTATTTTTTTTCAAAAAAATATAGCAGGGGATTTCAGCATGTTATGAGGGTTTTAATAATTAATTGTTAAAAAATGCAGCAAAAATAGATGGAACATTAAAGCAAATTTGCAAGCCATTGAAGTAAAGAGCTGCAAATAGAAGCAATGCCTTTATCCTACCTTCATCTATCAGTATAAAACTCATCAAAGTAAACCTGTTTTATTTAGACATGTGGAAAATGTACTTTGACAAACATCTACTTGATGACTGTCAGTGTCTTATAAAGAGACTTTGATATCAAAGATCCTCAGAAACTGTCAGAATAAATCATATGTTTTTTATGACAGAAGAATGTTTCATAGCGATGATTTGTATTGTCTGGTTGATATGTTTTTAGCATCTTAATACAAAGGATTATTTTTACAAATGTTTTTGTACCTACTTGTGCAAAATAATGTGACATTAATAAGATATTTTAGAAAGTGGTGCAAACTAGAAAAGCAGAGTCTGTATTCTTGCTCCTTCTAGCACTCCCCAAGGTTAATGGATAGCAACTTTAAGACTTTGCGTATTGAATAGATTCACAAAGCTTAGGTAATCTATCAAAAAGCCTTTTCAAACAGATAGAGAGAACACCCTAATCATGTACTTTGAATGATACTGTTTCCTTGCGTTTATGCTATTGAAATGTATAGAAACAGGGCAAAAATATAGTTGATTTTGTTACACATGTTAGCATTTCTACAAATGGTTTTTCATCAGCCATATCCAGCATACCTCACCTTAAATACAAAGAAGATAATTAGTCACTGAACTGTTCAAGGCTGTAGGTATGACTGCAGTTACCCAGCATTGCATCATGCTTTCTCTCAGCTTTTTTTTGATCCAGAAAGGCGGTGTTGCCTTGCAATGCAACTGGAGGAGCTGAATACATTAAAACAGGAAGATGAGAGGAATGCCTTGTGGGGACTTCTTGTAAACATGTAGCATGATTGCTTTCTATTGGGAAGGCATTTCTGTGCAATGCTGTAGTGCCATACATGTGTTGAAAGTGCTGTGAAGGCATTAACTATTGAAATCTCGTAATCCATCTGCGAGCACTAAGTGATTAGTTGCAGTTTCTCCCGGGGTGGAAGCTGCTCTTGTGGCTTGCACAAGGCTGCCTGGCAAGGCTCTGGCAGAGGCAGCGTTAGCACTAGCCTCAGCCTGGCAGGCCAGACCCCAGGTAAGGAAGAAAAGGGGCGGCAACATGGTCCTGGGTAAACAGAAAATTCTGCAACGTTGGCAGTTTACACTGGCTGGAGGAATAGTAGTGCAGTGGCTTGGTGCCTGCAGGAGTGCTCACACGGCTTAATTTTAAGGAGCAAATTCAGGAGTGTAGTTCCCTGTTCAGTAAACAGGGAACAGAGGCTTCTCCCACAGGTGAATCAGAGCAAGAGGCAAACTAAAATTTAGGTTTATAGGTGCATCTCCAGGCTCAAGTGAGGCTCTTCTTCAGCCTCACTTGGATGGTCTGACTCCTCCTCTGGAGAGCTAAACTGCTAGCACAGGATTTACTGAAATGTTGTCGATTCCTGCACACTCTCTTCTCTGGTAGGAGAGACACGCCGTGGTATTTCAGCATCCCTGCCTTGGCAGAATACTTGGTTTGCAGAAAGGCATTTTATCGGCAGATGAAAAAAATCCAAGAATCTTGAAACAGTTTGTTTTAGGAAAGCAGGCTCCCTTAGGGTGGATATCCTGTATGGAGCCAGAAGGTATAGGAGGGGACAGGACATACTGTGCTTGCAGTGGCTGTAGATCTACAAATGGATAACAGAAGGAAAAGTTACCCTCCAGTCTCTCTTTCTCTCTCTTAGGCTATTTTTGTTTAACAGATATCAATCAATCAATATTATAAAGCCGTCCTCCCGAGGAAATAGAGTATTTTCAAGTTTGTTTCATTTATTGCAGATTTTCAGAAAGTTTAGCCAACTTTATCTCAAAATGAAGTGACTGAATTGATTTCATTATTTACTTGCTGGATGGCTAAACGAGGATTCAGTAAAATTGCTCACGATACAGGTAGTTACATGATAGCCCTGATTTCTTTGTTTAAGGGTGGTTGTTCAAGGAATCACAGGTATCAGCTCACTGGGACACCACTAGCATTGGCCACAGCCTGAATATTGGTCTATGCTGTAACCGGCTGTGCTTTAGCAGTTGCTATGTTCAGGTGTAAATACCATCAACGGCTATGGCATAGTGTGTTAGATGGGGACTGGTTCTACCTTTCAAAATCTGTCTCTCTTAGGTGTTTTTTGGGTATCCTTCCATGTTTTGGGTGAACCTCAGCCAGTGCTCCAGCAGAACCAACTTTAACTTTCAATCTGAATTGAACTGCAGCTGGAATCCACTTTTTCCTAGAGGCTAAAAGATCATATGCTCCATTGTCTACTATTATTTAGTGTGTGCACAATGCTTAATCTAGAATCGCTTGAGGAAATAAAAAAAACCCTTCAATAATTTAGATTTTACTGGAATGGAGCAAAGCTCATTTAGCAAAGAGCTTAGAGAATCGCTGGAAATAAATGGACGCTGTTAACTCCTGTAAGGCAAGACTGCAAACTATTTCGATGAGACAAAAAAGTTTTTTAAACTTTAGATGAGGTTTCAGCAAAAACAGCTTGTATCTTTGTGATCGTTGTGCCTTGGATCATATTCCCCGGTTTGTTTCCATGACCGTAAGTGTCTGAGCTCACTTCCTTGTATTTCTAGCAAGGAAGCTCCTTTGGACTGGTCAGGCTCAATGAATTTGCTTGCCCTGGGGACGGTGCTCTTCCTCCCTACCTGCGCACATCTTTCTTGAGGAAAGCAGCCTCCTCTGCTGCTCATTTTTTTCTTTGAATCTAGGATGCTGAGAACAAGTATCCTCTTTCTTATTTCCATTTTTTTTCCAGAAATGATCTTCAGTTGTTTTGACAAATGATTTCAGAGAATAAATCCATAAGGGTGATTATTATTATTATACTGTGTCTTCTAACTCCCTCCCTGCCCCCTTCCCAATCTCCTCTTCTCTCTGCTTTTCCTCTTCTTGAATCTTCCTCCACAGGTTTTTTTTTTGGATTTTCTTTTTTTTTGCCCATTTATATCTTTTCATGGTCCTTTCAGTCGTGATTTTTCCTCCGTCAACTTAATGCTTGTCTAAGTCAGGCCAAGAAACCAGAATAGTTTGCACCTAGACCTATTTAGTCACACGCAGATTTACATTTTCAGCCTTGTGACTGCAATATGTCAGCCAGTTCTCAACTTACTTTCCCTCTATATTAACAGTCTGTGTCTTGCCAAATTCTGATTTTGGGATAGTCTTTTTTCCCTCCTTATGTTTAATTTCTAGAAGTTAGGCAGAATAAAATGTTGGCTTCACCGCATGCTCTTTGCTGCAGAGAAGTACCCACACTTTCAGTCTCTGTGACTCAAAACATACAAAATTAGTGCCTGCAAAGCTCAGCGAGCAGAGAGAAGCTGTAGTTCCCCTAAACGCCCTTAGCAGACGTAAGCCACTGCTGTCACTGAGGATGGTGGCTTTCTTCTGTGCGCTTATTCCTGTTGCGCACTGCCTTTCCTTATGGCATAAGAAGCATTTGTGTAACTTGCCAGGTCGGGGAATGAGTTCACTAACACAACTGAGGAAAATAGAAGGTTAGATTTGATACTTTTGAGGAGTCTCAAGCTTAAGATTTTTTAGTTGATTTGTTCCTTCTATTTAAGGAATTTTCATTAAATGTTTTTCATTCCTCTTTTCATGAATTCTTTCATGATGGAGAATGCTTACATTCTGTTTTTACTGTTACAAAATGCCAGAGGAAATGTGCAAAACCACTCATTATAAATTTTTTCAGACTTTCCTGTGGTAGCCAGAGACCTGCCATTGTTTTTCTTCAAAAAATATAGAGAGTCCCTGGGAATTTCCCAGACTTGCTATGAAATCTCACATCAGCTATGAATTTGTGAAAGAAAGAAAAAAAGAAAAAGAAGACTTTTGCTTTACTTCATCGTTTAAGAATCAAACGTTAGTATCCTGCAGAAGGAGTTTCAGATTGCCGCCTGACACCTAACATGCCCTGTTGAAAACTATTTCAGTCTAAGTGGAAGATGAGAAACATGAAGTGCTCAGAGCATTATGTCAGCAACTATAGCTAAAAATTTGGTTTTCAAAATATTTTAAAACATAGAATTAAAGTTATCATGAATGTTTACATCTAAACCCAAACTAGTCTCCTTATTTGAGTAAACATTCAAAACTGTGTTATGCTTTCTAATAATTGTGTATCTGATCTGAGTTCACGCACTAAGTGCTTAATTATCATCCAGAAAATTGAAGCTTTACAGTCAGTACAGCTAAAAAAATTTAGGAGTCCGAAGAACTACATTTTCAGATTTTGATTAAGCAAAAATTAAATGGTAGACCAATTGCAGAGAAAACATGAAATAGATATTGTGTCTCTCTCTCACTATGTAAATATACACAGCCCTGTAATAAATATAGTTTAAAAATATCTTTCTGCTAGATAAAAAATAGCAGTATAACAAAGAGTATAAGTAGTCTGTAATAATCTAAAAGAAGTCATCCAAGAAAGCTGAACTGACCATATTTCATTGAAATCTGCATAAGTCTGCCCATTTCAGAATCGTGAAATAACTGTAGTTTATCAGCACAGAGTATTTTGACTTCAACTGTATTTTTTAACATTTGAAACGGAGCATAATATTCTTCTCTGTTCAGTGATGCTTTCCTGAAAATTTCAGTCTGTTCCGAAATGCTAATACAAGAGCTAATTATGCGTCAGCTGAGTTTTAACAAGTGTAGAGACGGCACTTTTCTGTGAAATAAAATTCAGCGTAACTTCGCAGAGTACTTGTTCTGCCAGCAAGGCTGTAGTTTCCCATGCTAACCACGTCTAAGAGTTGAAGGCTGTCTTGCGGATTCCAAGGGCAGAGGTTCAAAAGTATGCCCAGACTGGCCAGGTTAGGTAATATTTTTTGGAGTCCAGTCGTAGTGAACGTGAAGCATCTCCGCAGCTCTCTTCCCTCGCGCGGGAGCGGCGGGACGGGGCGTGCTGACGCCCGCGTTGCCGTAGCCAGCTTGGAAGCGCGGCTGCATGAACTGTTCCAGCTGCGGCACGTCCACAATGAGTGGATCCCTCCTTAACCCCTGCGGGAGGCTATGTCCATTTAACTGTGTGTTTGCTCTCTAACCCCGCTCTGGGAAACAATTACTTCTCACAAAAAGGCCGGCTTGGGTGTTTAGCTGGAATCCGTTTGCAGAACTGGGCGAGAGAGCGGCCAGACAAACAGCTCAGCTGGTAGGAAGGAGCGCGTGGTGCCTCTGCGGAGCTGGGTGGGAAGAGGTGGGGGAATGGCTGGGCCTCGGGGGATAACGTGAATAAAGAAGCGAATGCTGATGGCTCTACTCGTGCCTGCTTCAGTGCAGGTAGTTTGGTTTCTGTGCTCCCAAGCTGCTGGTCCTTGTTGGGAAAACCCTGTGATCTCCTGCCCTCTCACGGCTCCCCTTGCAGCCACAGTGGCATGTCCTGAACCATGCCATGAATTGATTCAGCTTGTTAAAGAAGCCCCAAAATACCCCAGACAAACCAGAAGGCAAATTCCCTTTTTTTTTTTTTCCAAGTAAATGACTCGAAGTGGCTCCCAGAGAAGTCGGACAAGCACCAGAGCTCAAATGCGGCAGGTTGTGGGATGGCAAAGCCGGGGGAGGGGGAGGTAGGAGAGGAGAGGAGGGTGGGAGCTGCTCATTTTGGCATGGTGGGCTCCCCTGTGCTGTCTAACCACACTCTCAAAATGGGATTTGCAGCACTGTGCGGGGAACCCTCTAACCTAGCCATCTGGTAATGCTGAAGAAAAGATGGGAATTGTAAATCCTGCCTTAGTTTTGCTCTGCAGGGAAACAGTTATTTCAGTTTGGGATTGTCAGCTCAGCCACTTCCTGAAGCAGGCACTTGTCCCTTTGAGGCCCCAAATTACCCTCTTCTCTTCTGGCTAGCCTGCTGGTGGTGGAGAGCTTCCTCAGCTCTCTTGCTAAGGCAGGGCAAACATGCACAAAGAGCCAATTCCACATTCATCGGTGAGATGGGAACGGAGAAGGAACTGCAGGCTGCAGGATAGGGAATAAGGCACTCACCTGGGCGCACGGAAACCGGGATCCAGCCCTATTCCCAGCAGCCTCCGGCCACCGTTCCCGTTATGTTCCTGGTCAAATGTCGATGGCTGCATCTTAGTTGCATTTCTAGACTCCCTTTGTAATCACTGGAGAGAAATACGTTCTCATAGGAAACAATTTATGTCCTTCTAATGTGGACATTTACAATAGAGAGATGAAACACAGCCTCAGAGCATCTCTTTCTCTCCACTGACTACAAGGAGTTTAGAGAAGCAGCTCATACGTAGATGCCTACACTGAAGGAGCCGGGTTAGCTGAGATAAATCTTACACCAGGGACCTGAGGAATTCAGTGGGTATTTTGAGAACGGCCCTTTATAATTCTATTGCTTGAATTTTCATTTCAGCATCTAAGTCATTTAGTGGATTTGGGTCGTGTTACTTAACAGGATAGGACCTTTGTTTCCTCGAGTGGAATGATTTTCATGTCCAAAAGTACACTTCATGATACACAGTTCAATGGAATTTATAGCAAAAACCTAGCACAGAGGAGACATAAAGTGTCAGAGGATAATCACCTACTGACTTAAATAGTGAGTAGAATTTGTGTTTTGCTTTTTTCCTCAACTTTTTGTCAACCTGAGCCTCTTTCTTGTCATTGAGATGTATACGTTATTTAGATTGGAAAAAGAAAATGCACGCTGAACAGTAGTCTGGTAGCCACAAAGCTGAGAAAATATTTGCAATATTTATCAAGTTACTTCCATTGAAATATTGCAGCCTGAACTTGCCGGTTACAAAAAGCACTTGGTTTCCAGACTGAGAAGGTTCTCCCTGACAGCAGTGCAGCTATTGCACACAGCAAGCAAGCTCTGCCCGTCCGAGCTGGTGGGTTCCTGCATACGGAGGCACATACAGGCCCGAGCGGGGGAAACGGAAGAGAGAAAGAGAGGAAGAGTTACTCCTTTCTGTCCAAAAAGCTTGGTTTTGTCTCTAAAAGTAAAGGTGTGGTGAAGAGCAGCTAGTGTGCCATTTTCTTGAATAGTCTCTGAATTCACTTCTGGTTTTATTTGCTAAGTATAGACCTTTTATGGAAATGATGTTTCTGCTTGAGAAGGGGAGGGAGAACTAGAACGTTGAAGAAGGGAGCTTGGAGAAAGAGAAAATCAATGCTGCTGACTGGAGCACGGTTCTGCTTCCCTTATTTGACTGCACTGCTGCACTGTTCCTTTATGGAAATCACCAATTTAAAATCATAAAATAAGTACCAGGGTACTTGATTTTCTAAAATTTGTGAAGCAACATAAATCTTGAAAGTCTGAAGGTTTCTTTTCAATGGGACAGATCTAATAAACAAACACTAATTCAGCTGCAGAAACTAAAAATCTTTTCACTCTGGTAATAAATAAATAAACAAACAAACAAATATTTATATAGCAGGCGTGGTCATGATCCGAAAGGGTTGGTGCTCTGCAGCTATGTGTCAGTGATGGTGGCATATGAAAAAGCACGTCACTGAGCCAAATAGGACCAGCGAGTAAAGGCCGCTCTCTCCTCAGAAGATTATCTGCAGGTAATGATATCTTTTGTGATTTGTGAGGACATTGCTGTGTTATATTCCCAGCAATGTCATACTCAAATTGAGAACTTAGGTCCAAAATCAACATTTTTGTTTTTCGTTGAAACAGTAATAACTGAGTAAAAATGGGCTTGCAGTTTTAAGAAAGACAGATATCAGGCCATTATTACGAGCATCTGAATAAAATGAATTCATAAACAACTAATCAAATTTCAGCATTCTGTATTTATATATCACAGTGTCATGGACTGGAAATAGTTATCAGTCCCCTTTAATCAAATGACAGTTGCTTTATAGTGACTACAGTACTAATAATAATGAAACAGCAGGTGAAAAATGTAGCAATTTAATTAACTAAACCTCAAGAATTAATTCTGCCTGTATTAGAGTCATTGTTTTGGGAAAGAGTAACAGAAAAGTTGTGTTTGATATTGGGAGTTGTTCCTGCATAGCAGCTATATTTTGTTTATTTTTTATTTTCTAAGCTTCACACAGTGGTTTTATTCTGATTTAGTTAATGTTCAGCCTATTCAGAAGGGTAAAATTACTGGGGTGAGCTTTATTGCTGTAATGGAGGTCTTGAGAAATTTAAATTGAGAAGTATTCTAATGCATCTCCGTAGAATATTATCTGCCTCACGTCTGAATGCTTTGCTGCCGTGTGCAGAACATGGCACATAAGTGGCTTTTGGGGCTTGATGCATTTATGCAAGTGTTTTTCCTTGTTGTCTCCTAACACAACAAAAAGACACTTGAAGCCTCTTCTTGGGGCTTACTCTTATTGCTAACTTAAATGCAAAGAGACTGAAGTCCACCACAATGCGCCTGTAGGTTTTTTTCAAAGGTAGATATTTTTATGAATTTCAATGAAAAATTGTGTTGTTGAAGAACTGTTGAAATGAAGGTTTGTAGAAATCTATTGTGGAAGATGGAGCCAGGATTGAATTAAACAAAATTAATTTTGCAACTTGTTGTAGATGGAAATTGTTTATAAGCTTATATTAGCCAGTCAGGGAACATAAACTTTATCATAAGCCTTAGCCAGCCAGTTCTGCAGTGAAAATGTCAAACTGCATATAATGAATTATCTGAGGAATATGCTTTGTGAAGAATTACAAACATTATATGCTAAGATATGTTCGATACACTGTTCGTTGAAAAACTCTGAAGAGTAATAGTAATAATAATAATAGGAGCCTATTTGCAGACAGTTGCAAGCAGAAGAAATGGCTAAATGCTCAGTTAAATTATTCCTTATTTGCCTTGTCATACTATGTGGTAACAGTTAATAATATAATGCATTTTAGTAATTGCTTGGGTCAGTTTTTTTTACTGTATTACTTCCTCTAGCCAGATTATTCTCTTCCATTAGACCATTCTCAGTGGTTTATTTGTTTGTGAAGTTCATCCAAGGCTTGTAGGCTGAATTCAAACTTTGCTTTCTCATTGTGTCCAGGCTATGAAATATTGCCTTTTTGAGGATACTTTCCAAGCAGATCTGCTAGTGGAGGGGTTTATTTCTATTTTATTGATATTCTTCTTAAAGGCACGATAATGTCAATGTTGAAAATCAAAGTTGGAGATGGATATGGTTCTCCTGTACAAATTTTTCAGAGAATTCCTAGCCCCATTTTCTGACCTTTCAGTACTATAAGATACCTTAACAAATATTATGATTGAGACTTTCGAACAATCAGACTTATTAAGTCTGTTTAAAATTACATCAGTTTTGTAGTGCAAATGTCAGTTTTTACACCTCACTAAGCTTTCCTGTTTGTATTTAACTCATCTATTATTTTCTGCAGAGGAAAGTATATGTGCTTGTAGAAAAGTGTATCTTCTCTTACCTGTTTACAACAATCTGATTAATATAATATATTACAAATAATGTGGCATTCAGGATTTTTTATTTTTAAACTAATATTGCAGTTCATGCCAGGCTTTATAAAAATGCTTAAGACCCCTAGTATTCAGATACATCCATCTAAAAGCAGAGCAGCATTGTGCATTAGAGTGAAGCAAGAGGAATTTTAGTGTATGCAATGGATATTGCCACTTGCATAACAATTCACCTCCCTCCGTTGCTAGTGAATATTCATATTCCCATAGTAGGGCTCTTTATATTTACTCTTCTGTCGAAGTGTGAGATGGCATCCAAGCCCTCTAGCGTTTTATCAGGGTAGACATGTCATTTGCAATGTTATTCTAAACCTTCCTAAACAGAACAAGCTGAGATGAACATATTCCTGTATACCTCTCCTAAAACTCCTTAAAATGTAAATGTAAAATGATATTGACTCCTGTAGAATGTCCTGCTTCTGTAAAATCACTTATACTGCCTTGATTTAAAGTAGGAAAGGGAGGTGAGAAGAAGGGAGAGGGTGGGTGGTTCTCAGGACCACTAGCACAACTCCATCACTTGTAGTCCATAGAGCAAAGTCCAAGAATCCCCTGTATTAGAAGAAATAGTTCCTAATATAATAGCATGAAGGAGAGAACATTTACATAGACAACAAAGTATTAAAGGCAGAGGCTGTAATTCCTTTAGGGCTCTTGTTAACTGTAGAGCTGGAGTACAGACTTGCCAACAGCCCTCACAACCCATCGGTAGGATTACAGCCTGCAGTTGGAAGTTACAGACTGCTGATAAAGTAAGTAATCAGCCTGGTTCCTGGCATCGTCCCAGCTCTGGCTGCTGCACCCTTGCCTTGGTGGCCCTTTCCTCGCTGCTTTACCTTCCTTCCTGCCTGCCCCCCACCACAGCCCTTTTTTCCCGCTGTTACTGCACTCTTTGCTGTGCTGCAGGCTTCATTGATCAGTGCTGGAGCAGCTTAGCCCTTCCACTCTGATGGCTGCGTCTTTTTGCCAAGAGCAGCCCTCACCCCCTGCTCCCGCAGCCCCCTCTTCCCTGGGGGAGTGTTGGTTGTTTGCCTCCCTTTCCTGCCTCCCCTCGGCTGCCTTTCCACTCCAGCAGCTCCTTACCTCAGCAGATTAAATCACAGCCAAGAGTTACATGCAAATTTGAGCACACTTTATTTACAGCTGCATTTGCAACGTTTCATTGAGGTAGGCTCTGGACTGAAACCAGGGCAGTGCCAGGCTGTGAAGGTGGTGGTACCTCTGAGAGCTGGACAGGCTGGTCTTTGAGCAGCCTGGGCTGCAGCTGAATTGAACACCAGGCCTGAAATCTGGACTATCCAAGTTCAGACCCAGACAACAGGCAAGTGTATATCACAGCTTCAAGTGCCACATTTCAAGACACATGTAAATGCCTTTTTCTGGCTTTGAATCAAACCCACCTGCATAGCCCTTATCAACTAGCTGCTTCTTATACAGTTAGCTTCTACAGTGTTTGTGTACAAACAGCACTTTAAAGTGATCAGTCAGCATAATTAAGCAAAACTGCATTTTAGAGGCACCGAGTGAGTTTCCTCTTCATCTTGGTGGGAGAAGAGGAATCAGACATCAGGCATCTCTCTTCAGCAGCTGAGATCCTTGCAACTCTGTAGCTGCTGTTCAGTACCTCTCTAATCAAGGTGTTTCTTTCCAGATCATAGTTAATGCTTTGGCAAGCCCTCATCAGGCTCCAGTGCGCTTTAAGCACGGGGACACAAACATGGAAATAACAATCCGTTGTTCTGACAGCTTATTGTATGCTGATGGCATAAGCATAGGAGTGCGCTGTTGGTGAACATAGGGAATCAGAGAGGGGAGCTGGAAAGTTAGTTTTCAACAGTGCTGGAAAGTACTGAACCTTCACTGTTTTTGCAAAGCAATGCTTGATCCCTAGCCTTGAAGGAGAGACTCCACACGGGGAAGCAGAACTGAACCACACTGGGCTTAATGGTGTCACCCTGCAAACTGCTGAGGTCTTCTCCAGGGGACCCTCAGAGCAGTGATTCAGAGCTTGCAGGCAGACGCCGCTAGTAGCATAAGGGAAATATTTGGCTGCTCTTCTCTGCTGCCCTTGTTATATTTTAGTATGTCCATATACACAAAGGCAGAGTTTTTGCTCTGGGATTATAATCCCCACACATGCGTGATAGATTACTTTTGTGCCTACTCTGTATTCTCTAGAAAATACACAATCAGCATACTCCGGCCCTCAGGATGCAATTTCAGGTAAGCCGTATTTATCCCGGTAGTTACACGATGCCTTTTCCCTAATACAAATCTTATTGCTACACATTTCAGTCAAGGTAGGGGGCATTCAGAGCAATAAATGGGAGTTGCGTGTCTCATTCCAGTTGGGTTTCTTTGGCTTTCAAGTATCTGGCACTGTGATACTGTTGGGCGTCTTTTTTGCTAGTGTAGTTGTACAGAGTTTAAATGAATAACTTTATTCAGTGAGTGACGTTGTCAATAAAGGTAATTTTAATCATCTTTCTATAATCTGCTCTTAATTTTTCAGTGTGACAGTGCTACATTTGCAATTTGATTTTATTGCAGTCTCTGTTAATTCAAATCTGATTTTTACTTTATTACAGTACTCAGCAGCCATTGTACTTTATAAATATAAATGGCTTATGACTTGAAACACCTGAGTGGGATGTTGTAACTTGTCATTTTGTATTTTTGAGACCAGATTTTCATTATTTTGTCAGGCAAACTTTAAGCTAAAATGCCTCTATCAGTAAATGAACAAAATGATTTACCTCGGCTGGGAGCTTTAAAGTAATTTGAACGAGCCAACTGAAATGCTTGGATCGTGTCTTACACACGATACTTCTATCAAAAATAATGGTTCTTTAGAACCACCTTTTCATGTTTTTTTTTTTCTTTTTTTGCCCTCAACAAATCAGCTGGCCCAAGAACTTCCTTCAGACCTGTCTGTATGTGTGTAGATACGGCATGGGGACAGGGTATGTTTCAGATGGCACCAGCTGCCTCTGATGCAAGAGAAGGGGAATGCAATTACTTGTGTGGAAGTCTGTACATATTTGCCAGAATTTATAAATGTTTACAAGTAACTGGTCTTCACATAAGCAGGGCCCTCAGGGAGTGCTAGGCCCCCATCTGCTGGAGAGTTTTATGTCAATTCTGGTGATTTTTAGGTTATTTTCCGTGCATTTTTCTCGAAGAATTATCATCACTTGGCTTTCTTATTTAAATTTTGATAGTGCCTAGAGAGGCAGGGGCCTGATTGTTCGGATACTCTACGTACATATGGTGAGAGACAGTTCCTCTCCCAACAAGTTTTCTGTCTGAATAAACAAGGTTAACAGGGCTGGGAAGAAGCAGTAGCTCTCATGGCTCGCTGTGGAGCGCGAGGAGCCGCGCACGGAGCCCAATCCTGACAGGCACTGCACGGCTCCTTCCTGGCAAGGGCAGAGGCTTTGGGAAAATATTTTCAAGTTGAAAACAGTTGGAAACGTCCTTCAAGAAAAATAAACATTGCAATCTGCTTGGAGAGCTAAGGAGGAGCGGCACAGAGTTTCGCGCCCCAGAGGGTGTAGGGATTAACGGCTTTCCACTACTTTTATGCCCTTTTTGGGCTATTCTGTGGCCTCTCGAGGAAGTTTGCTCGTTCTGGCAGCTTGATTTATAGAGCCCGTCCATGTTACAGTGCTGCCTTGAGCTGCGCTGTTGACCGGAGCCTCTCTGTACTTAACCAGCCAAACCCTTGACGTGGCCAAAGGCCGAGCAGGCCGGGGACCCCTTCTGCGTGGTTTCAAGGCTCCCGAGAAGGTATCTGCGGCGTCTGCCCCAGCGTTCGCCGGGAAAGGGGGAGACGCCTGAGGGGCAACCTGGCCTGTGGCTGGAAGGGAAGCAAACACCAAACTCTTCTGATGCTGCTGCTTTTCTCATAAGCTCTGTTAGTTGGGCAGAAGGAAGTAGGAGAACGTAACCAAGACATGGAGAACAGTCACATTCACATGGAATTTCCCTCCGCTGCCCCATCTTTCCCCAAATGCAGATCCTGCCAAGGGCAGCAGCGAGAGTGCTTCCGACACCCCCTTGGAGCTCCCGTGAGTGAGTTAATGGCAGTGTGTTCCCATGACTGAAGTAAAACTTATTGCACACTTGGATTTTGCACACATCCTTAAAGGCACCCTTAACTATTAGTTTATTTTATGTTACAGTTGAAAATTATTTTAAAAATTAGGGGGAAAAAATGGAAAATCAAAATAAGATCAGGGTGTTTAAAACAGACATTTTTTATCAGCAGGGAACTGCTTAAGGAGGTGAATCTTATTTTATCATTTCTCTCCTTTCCAAGATAAGAATAGCTTTGGACAAAGGTCCCTCCCTGTCTTACCAGTTTGTAAGCATAAGAGAAGCCCCTCTGGCCAGTGGGGACAGGATTCGCAGCCCATTTAGAGATTCCCAAGTTGACATAGCAACATGAATAGGGTAAAACATCCAGATTTTGGAGTTCTTTGGAGAGACTGCTCTTTCTCCTGCATGAGATCTAAGAGAGGAAAGCCTTCTCAGACCTGCCCAAAGAAACCAAAGGAAGATAGTCCCAAACTGCACCACCAAAGTGCACTTAAAGGTCTATCACAAAGAGCATTCTGAAGAGCCCATCAGGGCTATAAATACGCCTGGCTGGTTATAACATCCAGCTGACTGGCAGAGGAAAGGGGATCATGTTTAGGTAGAATCGCATCTATTGCTGCAAATTACCATCACTTTGACAGTAACTAGATTCACCTGATTTTCCCTAATCCTGCTTTCATTCTGTGACCCAGTGTGGTGTAGAAAGGATCAAACAAGCTGTGTAAACCTCCCCCCCTCCAAAAAAAAAAAAAAAAGAGAAACTGTACTCGAACCTTGAAAGGGTTTTGGTTTCTTCAAAAGAAGAAAGGCAGTTTTGCCTTAAGTTCAGTAAACTGCATTTATAGTGCTCCAACCCACAGATTTAGCTTGTAACAAGAAAATGTGCTATGTTTAAATACCCAGAAGAAGTCTGAAAGACAGATTTATCCTGAGAGCTTGTCATTTACCAAAATGGGTAGTGATAATAGGACACATGAGACGCTTGCATTTCTGCCTTCAGTGACAGTGCTGGTAGTTACTGAAAACATAAAATATCTCCTGGTGGAACTTCAGTGCCTGTCCTCTGATCAGCCCGAGTGATGTCCCCAGCAAACACCGGCTGCACCGTGCTCAGCCTTACTTTGTCAAAATATTCTCAGTTCAATCCCTTTGCTAGTCTTTAAAATATTGCATGACTGTGGGCATACCGCAGTTTACAAAATATTAATGAAGTTGGAGAAGTGTAAGATATGGAGGGATACGCCTATCCTTCTGAGGGTGCCTTTGGCTCTGATGACTCTATGGTGCAGCAACCATATTAATTACCTCCCTCGTTTAAAGCTGTTTTTCAAACCTCGCTACCCTTCATCAGCTTCTACTACTCATCTTAATTTTTTAGCCACCCCTTTGGTATCCTACGCCACAGGGCTGAATGCTGCTCTTGTGGAGCAGAACACGATGAAGAAGAAAACAGCTTATATAAGCATAGGAAAGGGTGAAAAATCAGAATTAACAGAGCATTCAGATATCAAAAACCCTCCCAGTCTTTCCTAAATATAACCTTTTCTTTTGCTTTGTTTTTAGGTCTCCAGTAACTTAGGAGAATTTCTGGTTTTTTACTGGTTTTAGCACACTTGGGTGTTATGTCTTAGTTGTAGGTTACCCATCTCCTTACTCTGTACTGCCTTTTTTGCTGCTTGACATAGCCTCTTTCCTGCTTAGTTATAACATTTGGCTGACAATGGAACTGCTTAAAATGATATTCAGATGAAGCTAAATTGCAAACTAAATACTGAATTGAAGAGTACACGATAGTCACATGTGGTATTTTATTATTAATTGCATCAGGAGGTTGTAAAGAACAATACCAATAATTAGTCAACCTTCTAACCTCACAAAACAGAACCTATTAGTTATATTACCCTTCATAGTGTATTTTATTAATAATTTCCTATTATCCTCATCATACATTATGAACTGAGAAGTGCTATCACTGTATCTTAATGAAGGTATTTTATGAATTAAAAAATACAGTCTAACTGAACAGGTGCCGTGGCATTTATAACAAAAAAAGTTTATTTGATTAGGTCTAAACCAGTGCTTATTAGGTTAGTGTGTATGATTTAAAAGGTAACTTTTTGGTTCTGAAATGAGGCCTTAGATTAATGTATGCTGGAAAGATTTAAAAACTTACTTAGCTGCCCTTTTGCTTATGTTGTTACCCTAGATATAAGGCAGTCAGGCTGTATGGTATATTCATATCCACTGCTTCTAAGACAGATGACCTGAAAGTAGCAAAAAGATGATTTTATAATATAATAATAAGAATTTGTAAGGATAAGAAATGAGGCCAGTAGCTAGCCTACAATGAAGGCTCTTGCTCAGGAGAGGATCCCTGTTCAGGAGAGTTGGTAAGTTCTGTGAAAGTACATGGGACTTAGGCATATACATGAACACGTAGCGCGCTGTTCTCCCCAAACGGCAGGGCTGAAACACTGGCAGTTGTCTCACTGAAGGGAGAGGGACCGAAATGTCTGACATCCAGCTGTCCCCACCATGTCACACCGTCGCGACTCCAGAGAGGTCGATGGAATTACGCAGCAGCACAGCTAACGCGGTAACTGAACACCTCCCTGCAGAGCATCCTGCAAATGCAGGGCTCTACAAAAGCCCAGGTTTACCAGTGCTACTCTTGTGTTATTACTACCTCCTATGCCATGGAAAAGAGTAGCAAAACTTGTTCTGTCATCAGAGTTACAAAGCCGAGGTCTTGCTGAGAAAAGACATGGCAGTGCAGGAGTGAAAGACAGTAGAAAAGTTTTAGCAGGACAGAGGGAAGGCAAAGGAAAATCTGCACATTAGGGACAGGGGCCAGAAAGAAAGTCATCTCCTCCTACTGTGTCCAAACCCTCTCAGTCGTGAGCACCCATAAGGGGGAAGGCTACAAATATGATTCTGACACAAAATCTGATAACTGTCAAAGTCATTTCCTTATAAATCAGGATCAGAAAGTTTCTAACAGCTTGTCGCTGAGTCAAGAGAAAATGTCTGAACCCCCTTGACATGTTACGGCCTCAGTATGCTGTATGCTGCAATTGCATCATTTTTTCCAAACATTATTGGGCATAAAATATCCAAGGGAGTTCAGTATCCTGGACAAAACAGCACAAATACTAAATATATTTATAGATTTAACTTTGAAGTATACTGTTAAAAATTACTTACATTTAAAATTTGCTGCAGTGTGCTAGAAATGGTTTCTCTGACTGTACAGCTCGTGTATATGAGTACCATGTTGGCTCTGTGCTTTTAAGCAATATTTTTCAGTTACTTAGGTTTTGGGGTTGTTTCTCTAATTCTTAGGATGATTGCTAACTAGTATTAGTCTTGTATGAACAGAGGACTAAAAGGTGTCATCGCAAGCAACCCTCCTTAACGTGGGGTAGACTCAGAGACTGTCCATTTTACTACTGTCCCCTCAAATGCTCACCACAAGCCACAAAACACCCTTTCAGGAAACCTGAACAAACTGAAGGCAATGGTAGCCAGCAGTGCCTATTCAAAAGCACTTGTCGAAGAGGATTGCAAACATTGTTGTAGAAACACACAGAGTAGATGAAAGCTTCAAATTGAAAAGAAAAGAGGTAATATTAAATCTACAGTATGATCTGTCAGTTGTCCCAAAAGTATTCAAAATTAGAGTTGAAATTCCATCCCTTACTTTCCTGCTATGGATTGCTGGAATGGAAAAATATGTAAAAGAGGAAACTGCTTCTGCTGTTAGATATCTTCAGTTTTTAATTTATTCTTCCATAATTGGCCCAAATTAATCCAACTCTGGCAAACATAATGTTACCAATGTTATTTTGAAACTCTTGAGGAGAAAGGAGTGTACTGAAGACTGGTTTTCAAGCGTTAGGGCTTTCATTCATTTGTTTGTTTGTTTGTTTGTTTGGGAGTTGTTTTGTTTTGTTTTGTTTTTGCCTGAGTGTGTGTGTCTAAGATGCCCAGACCTGGGCTAGTGGGTTTTCTAGGTATCTGATGAAGACATTCAAAAACATGTAAAGGGTATTTATTACTCTGTTTAAGATCTGAGGATGATGGGATGAATGCATAACGTTCTGCATGTGCACTTTGTCTTTACCTAGTTCTGCACAAGCATGATCAGACATTCTACTTATTATTTGACTAATAATTAATTAACTTGCTATATTAGTTGTGGGTATTGATTTTACACCAGCAGTAAATTTGATACATCTTTTTACGACTGTTTAATTGTTTATTTTTTTGTTTGTAGATTATAAAATTAGATGTCATGGTGGAGACTTTCAGCTGCCAGGATTGAGCACACAGCAATACAAACACAGTGCTCATGACCAACACTCACTCGTAAGGGTCTTTTCCCCTGAAGTTCTTTGACATTGAATCAGATTCTGGTCTGTGTACTCGCATGTATCTAACTGTTGAGCTCTGCAAAAGTTGGAAGTGGTAAACCTCAGATAGTGTCTGAACACTAAGAGCTGACACAGGCTCCACCTCAAGTTAGTAAGTCAGAGTTTTGACGTATTCTTCCATGAGTAAGTGTTGTTCCCCATGGAGAAATGGTGGAGAAAAGCATGTTTGGAGCAATGCCGGTTAGGAATGATGTCCCACTGCCCATTTAGATTATGAGCTGTTTGTCAATACTAACAATTAGTGGGCTAACGATTCCATTGACCACATGACAAGAATCGATACGCACAGTAGTTGTTAGTTATTTACCACAGAGTGTATTAAAGACTATAGATTCACCATAAATCCTTTAAAGCTATCCTGCTATGATCCTTGCCACAACATACATTGACACATCAATAAATCCTTTTGACAAGGGCGATATGTGAAAATCAATACCAGTTTATCAGCTATTTCCATGTGGTCTTTTCTACAAAGGTTTAAAGATCTTTTCCCAAAGCTGTATAACTGACAAGATGTAGGGACAGATCTTGTATCAAATGTGCACACACAGAGTGACCTCGATTAATGCCTTTCACTCAAAGAATTTTGTAAATCCCATACAAGGGAAATAAAACCAGTTTTGATGAGATTCAGTTTGGAAAGTGCTTTTCAAAGCTTCTACAATGCCTATTGTTTTTGTAAAAATGAATGAACTTTCTGCACACACAGAGAATGAGTTAGGCTTTTTTTTTTAAAGTTTCTTTTGCTGATGGAAAATGCCAAGTGCTTCTTTTTCACTAAGCTGTTTTCTAGGATGTGAGGGCCATCACCAAAGGCTGTGATGTTTACTTATTTTGCTAGGTGAACTTTGCCGCATTGTAAAAACATAGAACATATATATAATGTAAAATATATATAATTTAGGCATAATATACCTATTTCAGCAGGATCATCTTTAGTGCTCAAGGAACTTTAAGCTGATTCCACCTGATTGCAAGTTCCAAGCCAACATTTTTAAAAAACTAGGCTCCTTAGACTTTTCACTGGTTATCTTTCATGTCTAAGTAGTAGATTATTTAGATTTTTACATTGATTCCCTCTGTGCAGACTTTCCTCCCAAACTTATTCAGTACTTTTTTCCTGGAGTTGTGTGTGTGAGTTGTTTTACTAGCAAGTTCTGATTTTCTTGGAGGATGTAATAACCCTGGAGACTATTGGGAAAAAAAGAAATCTTAAAATACAGAAACGTATCTGAAGCAAAAGTTCCACAGAAAATAATAGCTACATTAATAATGTTAATTTTTATTCTTTTTAGAATAAACTTTTTTCTCCCTTTCTTGCACAATTCATGAACAGTTCAAATTCCCAAATAGGCAAAATATTAAATTAGTTCTGTATCTCACATTCAGGGGCATGTAAGTCATGCAGGAGCTTAAAAACCATCTTAAGCCCCACAGAGAGGAAAGGAAAAGGAAGCCTATTACATGGCGCTCTGGGAGTACCTCTGCCAAAGTCAGCTTTGATATAAGCAAATCCAGCTCCCACTTCAGTCAACGGGAGCTGGCGTTGCTAATGGTAGGGTTGAATTTTGTCCCTTTGTATAACTTTTCATGTGAAAGCTGAATATGTTATGTGTTACGACTCAATGAGAACGTTTTCTGAAAAGTATTCTACAGCGATACCCTCCCCAAAAGGAAGGAATAATAATGCTTTGGCATACTTTGCAGTGGTTTTAAATTGCCTGGTGCAAAAGATAGCTCTAACACTCATGATGGGAGATTCTGCTCTCTCCGCCCCCCTGCCGCATGCTATACAACTTTTTACCATTAAAATCTTACTTAAAACCTCTGCTCTGTAATCTCTGTTCTTTTGCTATGCATATTATATAATTTTATACATTGCACTGTTTGCCTTTCTTTCTCCCCTTTATTTTCCTGACCTTTCCTTCATAACTCCTTTACGCTGTTCCCTCTGATTAATCTCTGAGTACTCATGAATGTAATGTATTAAATGGCAATAAAATACAGGGAAAACTCTGTATTGTTTAATTGCCTTGTTTATTGTGATGGAGATATTTAGATGGCAACACCCTGCACCCAGTTTAAATACATGACCTATCCTTAAAACTTTTTAGGGAATTTTTCACTTTCCACGCAGGATTTGTTAAATACCTTTTCTCTCTCCCTCTCTCTCTCTCTCTCTTTCTCTTTTAAAGAGGAAAACTGTATTTCCTTTAAGAGCTGTTCTTTCTCATTAAAATAGTCTGGATTTCTCAGTACACAACAGGATGGGCTTCTGCTATGTGCTGTAGGGACTGCGTGCTGAAAAGGGAGCAAAGTATGAAGAAAAAAGTGGAATAAAATCCACATAAACAACTGAAGAACAATGATCCCTGAATGAAAAACAAGGTAGACTAGCCTCGGGCAACAGATAACCCAAGCTTAAGCTGACCTTGGCAGTACGACAGGGTCTTTGTGTAAGGAGAGAATCCTCCAGCAATTTCATCGGTTTTGCCCCGATGTCAACCTTGCATGTATCGTTATTTTACATGTTATTTTCTTATTCCCCACTCAAGTGTATTTATTATGGCTAATGCAAGGAAAATCCTAACTCTCCGTGTATGTCTGAGCTCTCATAAGTCTCTCAAACTCCTGAGTACTGATGAAATTCAGGACTGTTGTTTTTTTTGTTTCAAAACCGTTGAGCCAGGATAGGTAAAGTAGATGCAAGTTCTGCACCAGCAGGGCTGAATTGTGGGCATAAGAGCGGTCTTGCTTTTCATTTTGGCATAGCTCTAGAGTATATCTTTCGCCCTTTCTGCTGTGAATGTGCAGTTAAACTAGCAGCAGAGGCTGGAAAGGCAGCCGTTTCAAGCACATCAATTGGCAGCAACAAGACCTTAAGCATGAACAGATTTGTTGAGGCAGCTTTCCCTGCCTATTCAGTAAAGGCAAACACTTCTGAGCCGTGTGTACTACGAGCTGATGGAGTCTATTAAATATCCTCACATAAAACACGCCAGGGGCCAGCGTAAGAGAAAGAGAGGAGTATTCATTTAGAGACCCAAGTTCGAAACTGTCAAAAGTCCTGTCTCACCAAGGCTGCTCGGCTGACTATTCATCGGCAAAGGATGCGTGAATGCATCTTTCTTTAAAATTGTAGGGGCTGCCTAAATTTTTTATATTATGATAATTTGCTATTTGGGTGGAACAAATGATGCTGCTGTTGCCCCCGCAGCTGGTATGTATGCATGAGCTCTGGCGAGCTGAGAGAAGGCGATTGCGTGGCAATCCTTTGGATCCAGAATCCCCTGGACCCCGCGCACCAGTGTTGCTGCCCCAGGAGAACTTGTACAGGTGACAGTGTATCAGCAGCCACGAAACGCTTGCGAACTAAGGTCTTGCTCATTGTGGCTGTCTTGATCGGATGTGTTCCAGATTTGGCTGCAGAGGAGGTGCAGTGGCAGAAGTCTGTGCAAAAAACCCTCTAGGAAATAGTGCTGCACATATTTATGCAGGGAACCGTGAGGTCTTTTCAGAAAATAATTATCCATGTAGTTGACAATTCAGGTTAGGGGCAAAGTTAGAAGTCTGAACAAACAAAAAATAGCAAGGAGCAAGAGAGGTGACTTCAGAGGCAAGGAACTGTTTGGCAGCCAGGAAGAATGGTTTTATTCTTGCCCTCCAATCTGACCTACTTTCTTTGCTTTACTTGTTTTACTTTTTTGCATGAACAGTGATGTAGCATGTGTGTCAAAGAAGTGTTTTGGGAAGAAGAAGTTGCATTTCAGTAGAAAGACTATCAATTGCTTTAGAGAGTTTGTAAATCCATTAGTAGATACACCTTAAGTCTGAAGTCAACACAATGTTGCATAGATATTTAAGTCAATTAACTTAAAAGATGTAAAAACATACCAGAGTCTTTATGTTAGATTGGGAGGCGACAAGCATATTTTGGTTTTAGCATAACTTCAGTTGTTGTGTGACAAAACCAAACCACCCATTTTTCAATTTGTGGTTTGCACAGTGGGGTTTATGGAATATTTTACTTCTTTCCAAGTATATGATGGTAGTGTGCTAAAACAATAAAATCTCTTTTTCTTCTAGAAATAGTATTTCCTTAGCCTGTAGGATCATAAGGAGAAGAGACATTTTAAAAAAGAAAATGAAATCTTGTTGAAGCCTAGGCTCAGGCTAGTCAGTCCACACATGATATCTGTTTCTTCCTGGGAGTTTGTCAGCTGTCTCAGTGTTGGTGGCATTTGGAAATCTCTTCCGCACTCTGATTCAGACACAGGCCTCTGGTGGAGGCAGGTGGGAGAGGGGAAGGCCTTGCTTTTAAAGATGTCTCAGTGTGGATTTTGGCTGAGGTCCTCGCAGGAGTCCTAAAGGTATCTGGCAGGTGAAATTCAGCAGTCCTGTGCAAAGATGTTTCCTCACGTTTAAATGGCTCTGGCGGCTGGTGCGGAGGAGGGACAACTGCCAATCACTCCTAAACTCTTCCCTGCCCTTTTGGGGAGGAACTGATGTCATGATTCATCTGAGCATGAGGCAGTGCTCATGTTTCCCTGCTGTTTTATGCCTCGGCGCAGGAGGCGGTTCTTTGTTTTCTCTCCCCTCGTGCTCGCTCCTCGCAGTCCCATGCTGGGCTAAACCCGGGCTGGCCCGTGGCAGAGCTTTGGAATCCGCTCGCTTGCTCTTCTGCAGCTTTCAAGGCTTGCCAGTAATCCTGCGGGAAGCCTGGAAAAAATTAAAGCGTTATTCTACCCTGAAACTTGTCTCTGCAAAAATGCTATTCTAGGCTCCCATGTTTATTGTTTCTCCATGATTCTCTGTATGAAATGAGATCAGTTTAAGAAAAGGAAAAGAAAAAAAAGAGAGAGAGAAGAAAATCCATAATTACCTGCCCAGCAGCTTCCCTCGGTGAGCAGCAAGCCAACCTGAATTCTCTCTCCTGAATCTCAGAAGTAAAGCTCCTTCAACTGGGATTTAACTAAGGTTTCTCTTTGAGAACCGAGCCACAATAGGGTTCAGCTCATCCTTCAATAGCTTTTTTGACAAACCACTAAGTAAAAAGACCACTGGTAAACACCAGTGGTGTTTAAAAGACCACTGGTGGTACACACCACTGGTAAAGAGCGTCAGAAAGAGCTGAGAATGTCTCTACTATGTTTGAGTTTAAAATCTGTTTCAACTGACAGAATTGAAGCTACATGACAGCAAATTCACAGTTCAAGTCTATTTTTAAAGATTAGTATATTGCCTGGTTTTCAGGGAAAATTGAGGACTGTAAACTGTTGAGTGAAAGAAGTGACTTCCTCTGAGCACTAGTGTCTTCACGGAGATCCTGATGTCATTTATTCAGCCTGCAGAATAACTGCTCAAGTTGCAAATGCAAATCACAGTCCAGTTCTCCACTGAGCCCCTTATAGCAGCCCATATCACCCCTGGACTTAATTCATTTGTAGGGAGCCACTGGAGATTTGAACAGTGCCTCTGTATAAAATTCAGAGAAGTTCATTGCAAACTTTTCTTTAGAAGCTATATATGTATACTCAGAGACAAAGCACGTGGCACATAGCTTGCCTTTACCGTTAGACTAGTGGGAGAGGATAAGTTGTGCTCTACCAAAGGGGTTCTTGTTTCTCTAGTAAAGTAAGGTAAATCTCAGGTCCTGAAGCAAAGAAAATCTGTAAGAATTCTGAATTAAAAACATGGAGGCAGCAGATTCATTAATGGCCAGATCTTGTACATTGGTGAGTAGCCTTTCTAATCCATGGGAAGTGTTCTGTTGCTGTTTTCATGTAGAAAGCAAACAAGTAAGCTAAAAGTCTTCTTGGTTTGTGAAAAAAGAAAGCTCTTCTGGCCTGCAGAACAGTAAAGAAGACACTTGAACTGCTCCCTAGGGAGCTAAGAGCTTGCTCATTATTAGTTAGCTTGGGAGTGTACTTATCTACTTAAATATAATTGATAAAAAAATCAAGCTTAATGGACCATTGAGTATATTTTTCAACATAGAAAAGCCAGGAAACACAGAGATAAGATTTGCAAATCTCTCTTTTATTCTTCTGATTACTCCTAGACAGCATATCTTGATAGCGGGTCCTCTCCGAAGGGCCAGAGTGAAGAGAGGGACTTAGTACCTGGCTTCACTGCTGGCAGCCCCCAGCCTTATGCTGTCTGGCCTCATGTCGTGGCCTTGGAGGACCCACTGAGACTGCATCTCCCGAGTGGCACGTGTCCTGCTTCACTGCCTTCTGCAGCAGCCTGGCACCTGAGACTTAAAGCTGGTGCCTGATGCTTGTCGCCGAAACAGTGAAGGAGTCTGGCCTCACTAAGCCAATGGGATAAATTATTCCCTTAAGCCTCGCTCTTAACTATGAAGCCTTTTGCTTATCTGCCTTTAAAACTGTCTCTTACCCTTAGTAAGGCACATTTTAAACACAGTTATTTTCCCACTTTTGAAAATCAATTATAATATAGTCATTAAAAAAAAATCATGGATATTTGCAAACAAAGAGAATTGCAGGGCATTATTTGTTACCAAGTCCTCTTGGCCCATGAAAAAGGGATTTTTTCAATCTAATAACATGTTGAAGAGTAAAATAATGCACACTTAAAATGATGGGCAGCAAAACGATGACAAGAATATCACAGAAGGCTATGCTTTCATTGTATCAGAAGTGTCAGTAATCACATGCTTTATCCTATGTTTTGTGTTCCTTGGTGATGTAATAGATGAGGTTTTAATAAGATTGCCTGACATCCTCCATGATAACTCACTGTTTGCTGTTGCTTATAACTTTGCCAGACTTTAACCATTTGGCATCTATAAGGGCTGGAGTTTTCCATGCTGGATTTCTTTTTAGTTGAATCTGTTTTGGAAAATTTCATCAAAAAATGATTCAAACATTTCCAGGCATTAAGCAAGGGGAAGATATGTGTTTTTTGTCTGCACTGAAAAGTTCTGGCAAAGCCTGCTCTGAATAGCTGTAGCTTCCCCTCCCTCCCTCTGCCCCCATCCTATTGTTTTGGAATAAAGATCTGAAATTTGGCAGGGGTGCGATCTTTGCCTTTTAACATTTTTATGAAAGGCCAAGTTACAAATGTTTGAATGAGTTTAATGAAGGCAGGTGGGAGAGTGGAATTAGTGGGAAAAGAAATAGTGTTGTGGTTAGTGCCATTAGGATGTAATGGGGGAAAGTAGGTGGGGGACGGGGTATGAGAAGAGAAACAGTTAATTGGGGTGAAATGCTGGTATTAAACTAGGAAGCAAAGGGAGTTATGGGCCTTGGTATTTCCTAAACCAAAGGTCAGGACTCGGGTCAGTGTTTGCAGAAGGGACGATGCGTGTGGCGAAGGGCTCGGCTGTCCACTAGCCTGTCGCCCCAGCGGGCGCTTTGGGGAAGCCTGAATGAGAGAAACAGGGCAACGGTAGGACACACTGTTTTACTGATGTATCAGCTCATCCTGAGCTGGAGGTGGCATCTGGACCACTGTGTTTAGTAACTACTTAACTGCCAGTGCATTAAGCCTCCATTAATATACCTAATGTGTTTTTCAATTTGCTTATACTTGTGACTTCTACAAAGCCCAGCAGGAGTGAGTTCTACAGTTTGTGTATTGTATGAAAAATTGCTTCCTTTTATTAGGTTAAAACTGTGTGCTAATTTCATTAGGTGTCCCCAGATTTTTTTTAAACTTATTTATTTCAATGATGATTATTATACAGAATAATCGTTCCCTAATCCCAGACAGGGAAGTCCAGAAAGGTCCAGATCTTTTATGGCTTGTAAACCTCTATTGTACCCATCCCCAGCTGCCTCTTTTCTGAGCTGAAAGCATGCGGTTGGCCCTTTTTATCACTACATATCATTGAGCCAATATTTCCATGGAATTATCCATAACGGTTCTGCAATTTTTGCGCTGAGTGATAATAGCTAGGGTCCATTGTGGTTTAGATGTAATTAGGATTGTTTTCCCTCATATGGGTTACTTTGCATTCATCAATACCCTCTGCTGTTTTATTGTTGTTTAGTATTTTAAGGCTCTTATAACTCTTTGCATTCAGATTGACTCTTCAGAGTGACTTTCCATGATTGGAAAAACTTCTTATTGTTATTATCCATCTTCTTTTCAAAGTCCTATATGAATATACCTAACATCTCAGGTCCTTGGGAGCTCTAGGTGGTAAGTTTTCTTTTCTGTGACAGCCTACCAGTTGTTCTTGTGCTTTGTTTGCTATCTTTTAATGAATTAAATATTGATTGAGTCCTTAGTTTTCCTTTATTAAAACTAAGAATAAGATAAAAACTGTCTGACTTTCATATAAAACTTCAATGCTACTTGGAGAAACTTGGAGATGCAAGAATTCACTTTGCCTATGAAAGTATAACTGGCATCTTTTAGCTTATAGTAATTTTTTTATTTAAATGATCACATTGTATCTTTATCATGTGATTCCTGTTTCATTTAGTGCACAGCATGGCCCTGTAACGGGAATGAATCAGGGTAACACAGTGAAAGAGACAGTTGCCGAGCGGGTATTTGTTCAAGAACTTGGTAACTGCCTTGTGAATAAAGCAGGGGAGTATCCCCCAGTTAAAATAGTTAAACACTGAACTGAACAACTGAACTGAACTGAACTGAACTGAACAACTCACATCAGCTAACTTTAAGGTCATAAAGTGTGCAAGTAACACACAGGTTCACATAGTGGCCAGGATCTTTGCCTGTCTCTCTACAACAGAATACCATAATTTACTAATGATGTGAGTAACAAGTGACATGTCATTCTTTAAGAAGAAATTTTAGGTGAAAGAAGACACACACCCACACAGAGATATATGGACAGACAGACAGATCTATGCAAATAAGATCCTTCTTCTAAGTGGAATTCAGTGTTACATTTAGTTGTTATTAGAAAATTTCTTCTTCTCCAGACAGCAGAACAACCACTTCTGTTCTGTCCACTATGGTACAGAACAATTGCTTGCAAATGATTAGGCTTAAATGTTGGCAAAATAATATCTAAGCTCTCAAGACAACTCTGGTGTTTATAAATCAACACCAGCTGTTCCTGTTTATATAATACTTTGTAAAAATAAAAGAATAAAATGGAATCTGATATGACAGCTCATATACCAAGATTCGGCTTTCTGCAAAAACAAACCAAGCCATTAAAAAATGTGGGGCTTATTTCAGATATTCTAATAGAGCCAGCTGGTCTCATGATGGTAAATGTAATCATGTTTCTTCAATGCCTTCAGGCATACAGCAGGTACTTGGCAGAGAGATTCCTAAAGCCAAGCCATTAGCGATGTTTTCTTGCTGTCCCTCTAGCAGGAATGAAGAGGAGGGTGCTCTCCTGCGCAGCACCTTCAAGCCTTTCTCGGCCATGGCAGGCTCAGATTTGCCTGCAGGGCCAAATTCTGATTTCTGTCACACCATTTCTGTCGCAGAACCTGGAAAGATTTTGGTGAAGTCGGTGGGGTTTGCTTTAGCGTAGTTGGCCTCAGAATTTAGCCCTGTCATATCTCTTATGGGCTGCCTGGGTAATACTGTTGAAGTATTACTCCTTGCATATTTAAAAGCTCTTGGGTTGCTTAGTTTGATGATTGTTTCTTATGTGTGAGTGGCCCAGCTGACATTTGTTACAGTTAGCTAAAACCCATCTCACCATTAGTGCCTGGTCCCCAGAAAGGCGTAAGAAAGTAGGCAGGTTCCCTATCCAGCATGTGGTGACGGCTGGGCACTGTGGGACGGTGATTCAAGACAGTGTCTTTGCAAAGCTCAACACTGAGCTCCTGGTGGGGTGGGCTTTTTGGGGGGGGTGTTATTTTTTTGTTCTGTTTTGCAAGCTCAGCGCCTCTCCAGAGTTGGGATTCACCCAGACACTTCTGTCCACTCTGATCCCTTAGAACGGCACCTAAAACTTTCCTTTCAAAGAAACGAGCACAGAATTGAGTGCTGTTTTTCCTTTTAAAACATGTCTAGAAAAGGTAATGCTGGTGTTTTAGTTTGCACTTGGAATGCCACTTTAAAGCAAATTATTTGGAAGTCCCCTCTTACTGCACGTCCGGTCATGTTGCGGTGCGGTTGTGGAGTGTGTGAACTGGAATCCTTTGAGGTTAAACTACCAGACATCCTCCAGGAGCACACCTAAAGGTCTCCGACTGTGCCTGGGCCTTCAGTCCATGGGACCGGTGAAAAGCTCATTGAAATTAAACCGTTCTCTCCTCTTCCCTCACCCCCCAAAGCCCATATATTGTGGGCGCTGGATTGTCAGCAGCAGCTGTTTTGCTCCTATTGCAACTTGCTCATGTAGATGTGGGTAGAGACCGTTTGCATAAAAAGCTATTGGTTCACCAACAAAAAGCCAAGGTCCCTATTTCCCAGCAGTGCTTTATTCCCTTAGCTCCAGACTGTGGTTCCTTCTTGCTTCGTCTCTTCTTGGCCCCGTTTGTGTTCCCTTCTAAAAACAGTGACAGAGCCTCAAAAGGAAGGTTAAAAAGGAGTAAACAGTGCCTCTTTCGGACTGGAAATTAGAGCACTGTGTGGGTGCTGGAGAGGCACTTTTGATATGTTGTTATATGAAATTTTCTCCTCCCTACCCATGCTTCCCAGAGCCAGCCCTCCCGGGGACTTAGGTGCCGTCTGTCGCTTTCCGAAGCACTTTGCAGCTGCTGCAGACGGGATGTGCTGGGCAGGAGCTGAATTGCAGCCCTGTCTCCCTTGTCATCCCTCAGGATAGACATAACAGTGTTTTCAGAGGGGGGGAGATTGCTTTGTGGAGGCTTTTTAATTAAAAACATGGATGCGATGGACTTTAGGTGACCCAGTCCAGTTTTAGGTGATAAAGTCATTCTTTGGATCTGCCTTTCTATACTTTCTAGGCAATATATCTATAAACTTTTCATTCATGAATTGTTCAAAAGTGGATCATAAATTTTGCAACTGCTTTTGGAAGTTGTTCAGGTAAGTATTATATCTCACTGTTTATGGTTCATGAACTGTTTGCAACACATTTTCTCTCTCTATTCAGATTTGCTACTCTAGCTTTATGATTGGTCACATTTATTCATAATTTCCTAGGTTTTTCTTAAAGCAAACAGAAATCCTAGCAGAAGTCCCATCATGTGGCAGACTAACTAGTAGCAATAGTAGGTTTTCATGCTGGTTTTTCTATTCCCTAATTCGGCAACTCATTTTTTTATAATCTACCTCTGTCTCCACTGGAAATAAATTTAGTTTAATCACAAAATGATTTTTCTTCTGATGATTACATTCATCTTGGCAACATGCCCCTAAATTCATTTTTCAGAGACATTTGTATGAACTAAACTTTGGTTGCAGAAATTGAAGTAAATAAATGAAATTGAGATCAGATTTGTAATTTGAGGAACTCCCTACAGAAAGATTTTTACAATATTCAGCGACTACTTCTGTTGACTGTTGCACTACAAACAACTGCCTGTAGATTTTTCACCAGCGCAGTGGTAGGACAAGGCATTAAATTGAATTCTTGAGAAGCGGGATGTACTTTCTCTGGCTGAATTTTATGGGCCTTGCCTTGATAGAATTGTTCTCAGAATATTTATTGTTCAAAAGCCACCTTTATTTCTAAATAGTATATAGCAGGAACTGTATACAAAAGAACGCCATAATTTTTTCAGGGCATGGTTCAGGTGAAGTTTATCACAGTGATTTAAAGCTAATCAAACAGGGCCAGATAAAATAAAAAATACAGTCCTATTACAGAGGCTTGGCCCCAGAGTGGAGCAGAAGAGCTCACTGGGGAGGGGAGTTGTTAAGCCTTGCTCTGCGACCAAATACTCTGATCGGCGCTACCTTAAGCTCACTGCTTTCAGGGTGTCAGTGGCCAAAGAGACATATAGATGGCCTTCATAGTCATGGAGTTACGTGTGCAGCTCAGAACATCTACAAAGTAAAGACATGAAACTTTGAAATCTCAGCTTTCCTGTTTGGAGACTTTCTGGGGCATAGTGGCATGTCATTTTAGTGGCAGAATCAGCTGAACAGAACACATTATTTTGGAACCCTATTTTTAGCTTACTTATTTACTACTTGGCAGACTCTTAGTCAAGAGGGGATAACCCTGGCCCTAGTGATAAGTTTTAACAACCGCATGTTTATGCACCAGTAGGTATCAGGAGGTAGTCATAAAAACCTGTCAGTTTGTGTTACTTCTCTGTTGACTTTCTATCAAAGCATGAAGGAAGGAGAGCTACCATCTTTCTTTTCCTATGAGTGAGCAGTATGTCATGAATTAGATAAAATAAGCTGATTTTTTTCTTATATTGATTCAGAATGCTCACACTTTTAACAACTGGCAGAAAAAAATAAATTTCCGTGTATTTATTCTGTCACTGAAGCAGAGATACAGCTTTTGCAGGTGAAGGCAATGGAGATAATGTACAAGACATGATGCTTCTAGTTCTTTTTAAAACGCATCGGCAGTACTTTCAGATGCTTGTGATATCTAGTGTTGAATTCTGATCAGGTGTCTCCAAAGCAGATATGTGTGGATGTTATTGAACGGTTAATTTTTAAGTTGTGCAACAGGGAATAATGGAACTTGCATCTTCTTTAATATGTTCAGGTCACTTTATTTTGATACCAGCACTCAAATCAAAGAGGCTTGTATGAGAAGAGAAAATATCAAAGATGATCATGGTTTCTTCTGCTGCAAATGAAAAATTTGCACTCTGCTTAGCACCCTGCCTCCAAATGAGCTTCCAGGTCTCAGTTATTGATGACCATGAGAATGAACATAAACCATTACAAATGCAAAACCACTCATGGTTCTATACAAAGCAGACGCAGGCTCTGAAAGATCATGAGATTGGCTTAAATGTCATGGCATTAAAGAAAAAAGGAGTTTATTTTTTTTTATTCCCTTGCTCATGTTTAACATGCATTTTGTTACACTCAAGCTTCTCTTTGCAACCACAGCTACCAGTAGCCTTGCCTCCTGTTCTTAAGAAAAATAACACAGAAACTTTAATGTCTGTCTACAGAAGCTTAGAGCCTTGATTTCAGATTAATTTTTGGTAGGACAAACTATGGAGTGTGCAGTCTGCAACAGAAGAATAGAGAACCTAGTTGCTCTGAGCTGGCAGCAAGAAGGTAGAGCCTGAAGACCAACTATTTCAAATGTTAAGCTACAAGATCTAACCCTTTGCTCCAAATGCTACACCCTGTAGAATGACACTGCTGCATCTCACATGGGACAGAACCTGTAGATCAGAAAGATACCCAAAATTCTTTTGATCGTTGTCGGGGTGGGAAATAAGTATTTTGCATATTGAAACATGATGCATAGTTATTTTCTTAGAGGCATTTGTGGTAACAGCAGTTAGAGTGAACAGATTGTGTGCCTGTTTTTCTTTATTTCACTGTGGAGTGAGTTACTTTTGGTTTTTTCTCTTGCAAAATCTGACAGAATTGAAGCCCTAAATTCTGACCTCCTTGGAAGTACGGAAATTCTCATTTAAATATAAGTACACCTGGCAAGTGGACATTTTCTGGAAATGAAAAGGGAGTATAATCTTTCAAGTACGAAACATCAATTCTTAGAGATGGTTACTTCATGCAGTACCACCTTTTCACCTTACATTTCTTGGGAGACATTTAGTATGCCTGACTACTGTGCTTATTATCATAGGAACATTGTGGAACATCATGTTTCCTTTTATGTTTGCAGAGCGCTGCTTCTGGTGGTTGAATAGGTTAGGTATTTCCATATGACATTCGCGATTGTGAGACTCATCCTGTGTAACTTAGGGAACACTTAGGTTTTCATGTCCCATCCCAACCACTGGGATCAGTTGGTATATATCGGCTGACAACCCATAAAATTGTATGTCTGAAGCACACAGTGTAATATAGTTGAAAATATTCAGTACTTCTGCAGTTTCAAGGCCATTCCCCCTGGACACTTTGGTATTGCCTCCTTGGTTGTTACTAATTGGTGTCTGTGGAATATTGGCAGAGGGATGAAGAAAGTGCTGACAACTTAATCCAGCTTGTGGTCCCTTCAGATCAAGGTGCAGGTGTAGTTTCAGGGAGAAATGGGGAAGCTGCTTTGATTCTGTACCTGTTCTGTGAGTCCCTTGAGGCTTCAGGACACGATGGGCTGTAATTGGCAGCCGTACTGGGGAGTGGTGAATCAAGTCAGAAGGCAGCCAGCCCAACTCTGACCCCTACCAGATGTTGAGCCCTGCTGAACTGGAACATTTATAAGAGTCTGAACAAGGAGCTGCTTGCTTAATACAAAGCATATTTGATCTTCAATACACTCCTTTGTCCTTGCTGATACGCTGCTAGATACATGGAGGGCTCTGTACTGACCTGGCAGTTTCTGATGGGCCCCTTACTGTTTTCAGACCTCACATGTTGTGGAGGTTATGAAAAGTTCACGTTCATTCTAGAGCGCCTCAGACCAGGGATGACTTAATATATGATTTTAAGAGATGGATGACCTGATCCAGCAGACACTACTAGATGAGCTGAGATTATCAATAAAAAAGTGGATATGTGTGTGTGCTTTCAGTATATCTGCTTGTAGAAAAAGCTTTTGACAATCAGATCGTGGAACTGAGAAAACAGGAAGGAGGAAAAAGAGCATAAGTCCTTTGCTCTAGAGCAGAGAGGTGATTCTTCAGCTTGTCATACAGGAATCAGGTTTGAAAATCAAGCTGATTGTGGAGGACCTAGTTTGGAGAAGGAGAATTCTAAGATATTTGAACGCTTGGCATCCAAACTGCAGAAGAGGATCAGTAAGACTTTGACATAGCCTTTATGTGAGGACCTAGAGAGAGGTTCAGCTATAATCAAATTTAAAGGCTCTAATGAAACCTGGTGCATAGAAATATAACATCTTACAGCAGTTGTCACTGCATTGGAGGAAACCAGGCTGGTTTGGATGCTCTGGACTGGGCTCGACTTAAACTTCTCTTAGTCAAAGAAAACATTAGCACAGAATCTTTGGTGACTTTTCTGTCTCACTTCTGAATGATGGCTCCTCCCTCAGTTACACATTCCCAGAAACGGGACCGTGTTGTTTCTTTGCTTTGTCAAGGCTACTCTGCCTTCCCAGGCTCTTTAGAAGCCTGAACACAAATCTTCCCAGAAAAGCTCTGAAATTTTAGATGCTCTGGGTTTACAGTTCACTCTTGAGGAACACAGAACAGTTAAAAAAATTTTTTAGGGTTCTAAACACAATTATTCCTTAATTTAGCTAGAAATACATAGTTGTAACAACCCCCCCCCCAACCAAAAAACAACCACCAAAAACAAACCCATACCATATGCCTTTGTTAAGACATGAGGATTTAGATCTTTGAATGTAGGTGTGAGCACCCAGAGAAGTGCATTCCTATACATAGCTTCTATAAATTATTTCACTTTCCTCTGCAGCAATTCTATACATGAGTCACCATGTTAAGCAAAACTGTTTTCTTTCCTAAAGTAGTTTTCTGTGTCTTTGAGCTTTCTCCCAGACTTTATATCCTTTAAGGTTTTAAAAGGCTCTATCGTCACCTGGTGTTTTTGTTTGCTATAGAAATGCACCGTGTCTCTAGATCCTGTTTCTTCAAAGAAACTGGAAAGGAAGGGAACTGGTTTTCCCAAGGCTTTGCTTTCCCTTTGCCTTAAGATGCTTTCATCTGGAAGACAACCGAGGTAAAAATCTACACCAGCAGTCCCAGGTGTTACCCACCGGATTATCAGGCTAATGGGGAAGTTAAAAATCAGACACCTCAGTCAGGTTTCACAATGGAGTTTCTAATCTGACATAAACACCCCAAGAAAGCCCATGGTTTCCAAAAGAATTCACAAGCTTTCCATAAACAAGCTTTCCAAATTGTCACTGCTTACTGTGATTTCTGTACTTCTTGATGTCCTGCAACTTTATATAAAGAAATTTTAACAGCATTAGAAAATGGGGAAGGCCAAATACTGTCCATCAAAAGCCAAGAAATCTCATGTGAATAAGCTTTACTGCTGATCTAACAGATCCAGAGTCTGAAGTGATAGGTTGTAGTTCACAGGAGGCTACTGCTGTGATGAAAAGATGTTTAAAGTTTCATTAGATGTTTATAGAACCAGAGGTGAAACCCCAGTGGATTATCATATACAATAATAAGATTTTTTTAAAAAAAAGGATTAAACTCTGACCTGTTGTGATCTTTCTACTAGATCGTATTAGGTCTCAGCTGCAAGTATGACCTTAGTGGGTGATTTCCCTGACATTAAGTATTTCACACTTGGCCTCACTTACCTTGTTTAAATTTAGTTTATACATTTTTCATGTTTAAGCAGTAGGGTAGCTAGTAACTAGGCATTGTTAGTAAATAATTGCTCATGTTGCTGCTAGTTGACTGACAACAAATGAAATCCTACAAGGATTTTTTTACATTTGGGTGGTAGTGATACAGCTAAGTGGCCACTTGGTAGGTGAGAGCTTTGTTTGTCTAGGGTTTTAGCATAATCATTAAATCACAGCTTTCTCTAATTGCTTCAGCAGCAGCCAAACACAGTTGGATGGGATTCTATAGCAAATGGAGTTCTGTCACATTCAATATCGGTGTTTGCTTTATTAAATAGCATTTCTCCAGGGACCCGCAAAGACTTTTCAGAGTTTTTAATTTGTTACAATATGTAATAGATAGCTTCTGTGAAGGAATTGTTCACCAAACTGCATGCTCATTATTACTACTGATGCCTTTTTGCTTTGAATGAGGTTGACAAGGTAAGATACACCATTTAGAAGAAAGCTCTACTTGCTTTGCTCAGTGCAGACAGTTTTGAAAGGGAGCGCTTCTTGGCAGGTGTAAATTCTCCCATTTCTTTGAAGTGAAAATTTAAAGTTAATAATTAAAACAAACATACACAACCACTCTGTAATCACCACCTCTGGGTTTCGCAATATGTACTTCATTCTCTCTATATTTCTTTTGGTGCCTTTCAGGACAAGACTATCCTTTGTGTTACTGAGCTACCACAACATCCTCATCAGTCATCTGTTAACATGTTATACAATATTATAGCAACAAAAGCAGTAAAAAGTTTTGGTTCTAAATAGTTTTCCTTTTAGAAGCAGAGTTTCAATATTTTTAATGCAGGTGATCTCCATTTTCATCAGAATTTTAATTTGTAAATGTAAAAGCCAGCTCAGCAAGCTCCCTGCTCTGTGCTGATAGTGCTTCTCACCACGTAAACTTTGAAACGGGTTTATGCAGAGACTCTTCTGCGGTCTCAAGCGTGACCCATTCCCGAGCCATTCCCACTTCGGTGGGCAAAGGCCAACTCCTGATTCTTGTCGCTGCATAAAGCGGATGTGGCTGTCTCAGGCCCGTTGGTGTGCGGTGTGCGCTGGAACAGGCAGCGTCCGAGGGACACGAGGGTAGCAGGGTAACGCGTGAGAAATGACAGTATTTGGTATGTGTTGTCTTGACTTAGGATTTCCTTCTATTTCAGGTTTCTGAGGTTATAGGAAGATACATCTGAACAATCCTTAATTGTATTTTGTTTCGGAATATCTTAGCATTGAAAAAATAAATAAAATACAGGACATGACAGCCTGTGTTGGCAAGTCTGGCTAGCTGGGGAGTGAAGTTAGGAAGCCAGGCAAATAATCACATGTTCTTCATTTAAAACATTTCATACTGGCAGAGAAATCTTTAACCAGTGCCACTCGGAGCTTTTTATATGAAACAGCAGGAACCTGGCAGCCTGGAGAGCTTTGAGTATTATGAGGAAAAAAAACCTGAACATCATTTATACTTTTTTCTGCCAAGACTGTAAAAATCTAGACAAAGTAGATACAGTTGTTTCACCCAGCTTTCCGCTTGTGTTTGTCCTGCTCTTCACTATGTAAGCTCCCCAAACCTCAACCGGTTTCCTTCCTGAATTTTAAATTCTTGGTGGGTACCTCAGATAGGATTTATCTTACCTACCTTTATCCCTGTAAAAGTTATATGGTTAGACTGAACTATTCCCTAGGCTCCTTCTACAGTCAGTGAAGAGACAGATATCTCCAGGAGGCTTTTTATCTCCTATGAATTTAGACAACTGTCTTGGGGTGAAATGAATCCCAGCCCTGTTGTCACCTTCCAGCCTGCATTCAGCAGACGGCAGCAAGTTGCATTTCCATGCTGGGATTTGGAGCATTACATAGAATATTCCAGCATCTGATTTTTACTGAATCTAAGGGAAAATGGATGCATGGGTCTTTTCATTAGCTCTGAAAATCTCAGCATAAATGTCTAAGCTTGCATGCACATACGTTTGTGTAGCAAAAATGACAAGCAACAAATGTAGCTATATTATTTTCAAAAACCTGAGCATCTGACCACTTCAGTTGATTAATGTCTCAACTAGGTTATATGGATGATACTAATTATGCAGTAGTTTTGCAAACTTGATCAAGTAAGTAGAGTCTAAAATATGAATTTAAGAACTTAATTATGAATTTAAGAACTTAATTAAGAACTCGGCCATACGTTTTTTCTTTTCTTCCTCTTGAGTAGAGTTTAGATCCTGAAAGATACATTCAGCACAGACATTTGCGGTAGAATGATGTTGCCAATTGACAAAAATGGCTGTGAGTACTAACCCTAATAAGTACAGAATACATACATGAATTAACTTGAAAGGTACTTTTGCTATAGTTAAGAAATAATCATTTCAGAAAAATCTTAAGATTTTGGCATCTGAAATGAGTTGAATAAAAATGTGACTGATCTTTAAAGGGACATAATTTTCTGGTGACTATCTCTGTCTTACCCACTTGTTAGTTAATTTTCACAGTATTTTTAGCTTAAAGAATATGCACTTTTTATACAAAAATGATACAGTATATTATTAATACATAACAAAGTACTTGATTCTGTTTTTTACCATTGCTTCTTAACAAAATTTCTGTGAAATGCTTTTGCTTCCCTGCCCTGTCTGGAATTATATAGTGCTCTTACAATTTCTTTGGGTGATAACTGAGCACCCAGAACCACAGCTATATCATTAAGCACTTAAATGCAGAAAACAATATATAATTTAAAGTGCGGATATGCTTGTAAATAGACAATAACAAAAAGGAGTGATTTCTTAAATACTTTCCTCACTGCACTTCCAGCTATAATCTCAAATGTTTTCTCTTTTTCTGACTAGTTATTGGTAAATTAAGCTCTTGAGCCATGAGGTTACATGTAATAATCCTGTCCTCTAAAGGAGATGTGACATATGATACACTGGATCTCTTCCACTTCATGTACCTTCCCAGGAAATAAGAGCTCTGCTTAGACAGAGCTGTCCAATATAGTGATATGTTCTTATCTGGTTTGCAAAGCTTAATAGGAAGTAATAATTTTTAGTTAATTTTATTTACAGGCTAACAAATACATATTTGGATCCTAGTCCAGCAAAAAGCATTTCCTTAATTTTAAAAATGTTTTGCTAAGTCATAATCTTAGCAAGAGTCTTCTCAAAGTCCTGTAGGGTAGAAGATCATGTAAGTGTCATATGGAGATAAATCCTCTCACCTAAATGTCTTTCCAACACCTTTAATCTTAGTATATGTTACAATCAGTTCTTCATTGTTGCATTTCTCAGCCTATCACCATTTTGATACTTTGCCAATAAGCTGGAACGCACGCCAGAAGTGTGCTTTGTCTCATCTAGGATCCCATTCCCTACTTTGACCACTATATTTGCCCAAGAAGGTGGCACAAGAATTAAAAGCAGAGTGTTTTCCAGCTCAATTGAAGAACTGCTTCTTACCTCTCAAAATACAGTATGTTATGGGTAAGCCCATACTTTACATTGTAGTTCCTCAGAGGCAAAGCCCTTAACTTTGTACCTGTCTGTAATGTGCCTAGAGCTCTAGTGAGACCCCAGTGAGCAATGGCAAGTGGTGAGAGTCTAGTCTGAAGTGGAGGTGTCCAAGACTGTGTTGGGTCTCTGCTGTCCATTGATGTAGTATTTAAATGTTGTTAATAATAATTTATTTTTTGAAAGTTTACTTTCACTGTAATAACTGGCACAAGCATTTGTGTTAACTAAATTTTAGTGCCTCAGGAGTTGGTTCTGTTGGGTAGGTACACCCAGAGAGGCTCTTTTACTGATGTTGCAGGGAATATTACTTTTTTCCATGCCCTTGTGACATATATTTGATGTTCTGTATTCACTGATGGCAATACTAGTTATTGCCTTTTCATTGGGATAGATGGCATAGTAGCTTCCATTTACTCATATAGATGGAAGTAAACAAGGTAAAAAAGAAGCCAGGTCAAAATGTCAGCATAAAATAAGAACATTCATATGACTGACGGTAGTACAATAGATAATAGACACACTTAATATTCCATCTCTATAAACCATTCTCAAAGGCTGAAGCTTTTGAGTATTGTGTTGCAGAAAAGAGAAGAGTAACCGCAGTTCATTTTTGATAAACACGAAACTCAAGTCTGTGATTTGTCTGCAATGATCATGGTTGGAGAATACTACAAGGGAAATCCTCTACTGTTGTCAGGCAGCTAGAGACATCTGCACATCTGCTGAAAAGAGGGCTGAAATTTCAAACAACTTTGAATATGGATTTAGCATGCACTATATGTACCAAGGCCAAACAGATACTACACTAGGGGTGAATGTGTCTATCTCTGTTAACAACTGCACTACGGTCATAATTTCGTTGTTAATGCCCAGTCTTTTTGTTCACACAGCCAGAATATAGGTCTTACCCCTAGAGACCAAAGGCAATCTTATCCCAAATACTTCTTAAGAAGGACAAAAGAGCATCCTCTGATTGTCATTCATTATGCTGCTGTGAAATATCAAGGATGGTGCCATGCTGACAATAAGGAATTGGTAGAAGAATATGCCTTCCTGAGACCAGCTTCATTGCTGTTGTTTTCCCTTTCTTTCTCCTACCCATTCTTGTGTTATAGGTGCAAGTTCCCAGTCAGGAATAGAAATAATGATTTGAAATTAAAGATGCAGGTGAAATGACCCATTTCATAAATTAACCCTTTCTGCTTTGTACTGCTTACAGTGATGGTATTAAACACTGCAATCTGTGTATGTTTGCTGTAGGGGAATAGTGATTCACGCACAGAGTGAGTATTTAAGGATTCATTTCTCTTTTGTCCACAAGCTGCAGTAAAATTTAAACAATGACAAATAATAGGTTTGAGACCAGGCATTCTTTGTGGATTCTATTATTAGACCGAAGCAGCTAGCTTGCCATCTTATCCTTTCCCGAAAGCTTAAGTTAGAAAATCTCCATAATTGTAAGGACTCCAATTTTAAAAGGATATACAACTCGAAATACATATAACATCTGTGGAGATGGTGAAATTGGGTGGCTTAGATGTAATGGAATAACTATACTTTTATAGCTGTGTGTGGACTTGTCTTGCTATTTGCCAGCAAGCAGTTGCCACAACCATTCTGACAAAAAGTCTCTCATTCAGGCATAGTTTAATGACCAAATAAAAAGAAATAGGGCAGCCATGCCTCTAAACATATGGAAGCTGTATCTCTTCTTCCTACCAGTGTCATCATATTTCAGTTAATCTGAACCCCTAGTTTAACTGTCCAATGAGGACCTTCCATTTGAGAACCTAAGTGACACTATCTCAAAATAGCATCTCTGCAAAACTGAGTTGCAAGACCAGAAAAATTACAGAATAATTGTTCTGCTGTAGTGATGCTGATTCTCAGGTCCCCAGGTTCAGAGTACATCAAGAAAATGGCACGAATCACTTTGCATGTTGTGCAAAGCCTCTCTAATCTTTTTGTTTGTTTGTTTGTTTCTCCCATTTGTATCTGGACTCAAATAATTAATGTCTGATTTTCACAGTTCCACTTTCAGAAAATGAGCTGTTACTGCTTTCTTCTGTATTTTGTTACCTCATGGTGTTGTGGCATCGCAGATATTATAGGCAATAAAAGTATGATCCTTGATATATTAGAACTTCCAGTGGATTTGTAAGAGTAGCTTTCCGTTATGAGCTTTTTGCTTATAAAAAAATCTTAAAAATTCTCAAAATTCTTTCAGATTTCCATCAGGAGTAGAGTCTTTGCCCACTTTTTGCATGAGAGTCATTACACATTTTCTCTTTGAGGCACTATTGCTGTGTGTATCTGTTGCACAACTGTTTTCTGTCTTGTCAATGAAACAGAAACGTGGTGGTGTTTCTTTGCTGCACAAACTAAGGTAAGTTCCAAAGTGGAATGTAAACAATAATGTAATTAATTAATAAGTCAGCTGAAGAAACTGATATGCTTTGGGCACTGAGTAGAGTTTTGGCAAGAAGTTGGAAGTATATAATGGAACAGAAAACTACTTATGACCAAAGCCAAGTCTTAAAATCTTTCTGCCAGTTTTACTACACATTGTTTGAGAAATGGCATCCAGCCACACTAGTAAGTGAAATGGAAGCAAGCAACACCATTAAAACTGTGAATATGTGTGAAATAACAAATGGAAGTAATAGAGTCAGGCATTCCTAGCTGGGGGAGGGCAGTTAGAGGTTCGGTAAGATATCATTAATTACAAGATTACAGGAGTGTTTAACTCTATGTAAAACATGCTTTATGTCTAAGATAAAAAAAATAAGGTAGAATGACAAAAGCAAAAGCAACAGGAGTAGCCCTGGGCAACCAGATTAGAGTTTTTTCAGGTGCTTTTAAGAGTGGTACTAGTACCACATGATGCCAGGAAAGTTGTTCTGAATGGACGTTGGTCGCATCCTTTTCTTGTACCTGTTTTTGCTCATTATCCTGTACAATGATAGAAGGCCATTTGACTATATAGGTTTCTCACCCATGTACTGTACATGAATATTCCACTCTTTTACTCTATTCATACTGTTCCCAAGAAAATCAGCTTAAGACTATCAATATATCATTATGCTGTACAGAATTTATATAAACCATAGCAAAAATACCTATGCCAGATCTTGAAAAGATTGTGCATTGCAGGGCCAAACCTACAGATCTGTACTGAAATGTCAGAATGTTTAAAATTAAGATATATGGATCCCTGTTAATTTGTTACTTCAGTGAAATTCGTACCAGAACCTTAAATATGTTGGGGAGGCTCAAGCCAGGTCCAATTTAAAACTAATGGGGAAGTTATTAATTTCTAGTTTTCTGACATTTTATTTTTAATGCTCTGTCAGTGTGCTCTGAGTATAAACATCAGTGTCAGAATTCTTATGATACTTTATCTTGGGAGTTTTGTTATTCATAATGGCCGTGCAGTTTTTACAGGTGTATTTAATGGCAAAATCTTATCTTGGATTGCATTTTAAAAGCTCTGGTGTAGCTGGATTTGCTGGGAAAGGGAGGAGGGGTGGAATAACATTCTTCCCTTGGGGAGACAGCCATTTCCTTGGGCAGCGTTAACTTGAAAGAATATGAGACGCGTGCACGTTGCCAAAAGGAGTGGGGACGTACAGAGCTCTGAAAATAGTAAGTGTCAGTAGGGAAGGCTTGCAGGTGCCAGAAGAAAAATGTAAGCTCCCAGGGGCCCTCTCTCTTTTGTTTTTGCCTTGCGTGATGCCAAGCCACATAGGTTGATGTTTAAAATTCAGTCCTTCCCTGAAAAGTGATTATACAAAAAAGGCGCCGTTTCGCAACAGATGTGCTTCCTGTGTGTATTCCGAATCATGTTTATTTGTTTTAATGACTGTCTTTTTAATGTACTATTTACACCTGTTCCACATGTGCTGCAGAGAGCGAGCGACGTGCGGGAGATGGCAGAGCTCCGTCGCGTCGGGGAGCGGAGCGGAGCGGGGCGGAGGGCCACGCGGGCTCGCGGCAGCGGGATCGCCCGCCCTGCGCCCGGCATCGCCCTGCTCGGCAGCCTGGCAGCGGCTGCTCCGCCGCCCTCCCCAGCAGCAGGCGAGAAGCCGGTAGCGGGGCGCTCTGCCGCTGAACCCGCCGGGGCAGCAAACAGCTGGTTATTGCCTCTCCTGTCCTTGTTAGCTCCGGAGAAAAGCGATTGCGCTTCTCTTCATAGCAATCTTTTTATATTGTTGAAGGCTGTCATCACATTCCCTGTTTCTTCCTTCTTGCGCTAAATACACCCGGTGCCTCCTCCCTTGCTTCCTTTATTTTTTGGAGAGGGTTGTTCGTTTTTAGCTCGTAATTCCTGTTGTTCTCAGCTGGATTCAAGCTCGGCCTTGTCCCTGGGCTGTGGGTGGCCCAGAGCTGGGCACAGCACCCCACATGTGGGTGGGCTCTTCCAGTGTGCATCTTGCCAGGGAGAGGGTTTGGGGAGTGGCAGGGAATTCTGTCTAATTTCCTGTATTTGCAACATTTCCCTTATTTGCAACAGCAACAGACTGCTGACATATTTGGTTTACGATCTGGCCCGTTTCTGCAGTACTGCTTAGTAAGTTATTCCCCATTTTGTATTTGTGCTTTTGTCACAACACTTATTGAATTTCATCTTCGTTTCGGATCATTTCTGCAATCTCTCAGAATCATTTTGAATTCCAGTTCTGTCCTGCATTCCAGTTCTATCTGCATCTTCTCCCAAACATGGTTTCATGTGCTGGTTTTATACGTGAACTCTCTTTTCTACCTTCCAAGACATTAAACAGAAATAAAGGAATTTGGAGAAAATGCCATAGGCTCAGTTAGCCTTATAGTCCGGCTGCAACATCTATTTTGGTTCAGCAATCACCATCATAGGCAAGACAAAAAAGCTCATTTGGCTTGCAGGCTCTTAATCATGTAAGTGTGTAAGTTGTAAAGAAGAACCCAGCTTGACTCTCAGATCCCACAGTGAATATGTGGGACTATTAGATGGGGGGGAAAAAAACATCATTGTACTTAAAGTCTGATTACATTTGCCAAAGAAATCAGAGTCAGAAAAAAATATTGAAACCCTAGGATTCCATTTACTTGGAGTCCCTATTCAGAGTTGAACCAAGCTTCAAATTACAAATAATAATAGGAGTGGTGGTGATCAGAAGGAACAATGACAGTTGTGGCAGAAGACATTTTGCTGCTTTGGTAGCTGGATACATCTGCGTGTCATCTTCACTCCTGACCCAACTCTAAGACTGTCCCTGCCCTTTTCTCTCCTTTGACCTATTCTTTAAGTTTATTTTAATAAAAAATATTTTTCAAAGTATTAATTTTTTTGTTATGTTTAGTCCATTATTTCAATGTTTGAGTGTGTGAGTGCACTACGTGAAAGGGAGGTTGCCATGGTAATTTCTCATTATTGTTGAATAGAAAAATAATTACTCTGGCAAAATCCCCCGTAACCTGTCAGAGCAGAAGTTAAAGATGCATGGGGGCAGCCTTGCCTTCACCATCCCCTTTTTGCAGGAAAAAGGGGGTGATTTCACTCATTTTTTTCATAAGAAGTGGATCCATTTTCTTCTTCTGTTTGTCTGGGGAACACAGCATTTGGGTTCGTTCACCACGAGGCCATGAGAGGAGTTGGGCCACCTGTGACAAGGGCAGAGCGTGAGCTGAGCAGCAGAGTGCATCCAGGCACAACGGAGGGATCGTAGAGCCCATTAAGTTGTGTGTGTGCGTGTGCGCGCGCGTGTGTGTATACATGTGTGTGTATGCATGGGAGGGGTATTTTCTATTTTTACTTCTTCCTGATGTAGAGTATGCAAAATCACGAGATAAAGACCTTGGATAGTATTCAAACTGTGACAGAGCCTGGATATTTTATTTATCCAGGGAGAGAATCCGCAGTAATTCAGTCTCCACATTTTTTAGCCTTCAGACTAGCCTTCTTGGAAGAAAAGTGAGTGCAAATATGTGTGGTTTTGAGGTGAGGCCCTGCGCTTTTCCCCGTGTTCTTCTCTTTGTTTTCTGTGTGCATTTGCATCACGATTATGTGATGCTTCCCTTTTGCTTTTTTTATTATGGGATTTTGCATTAGTAGCTCTAGAAGTACTGAAATACTGAGTTAACAATTGCTTTCCCACAGCAGAGCTGCAAGTGTGGTATGTAGCATTGCTTAAATCCTTTCCTCCCCTCCCCCTTTGCAATGACAAGACGTATGGCCAAAAGATCCCGCTTTAAAAATGCTACAGCCTCTCTTTTGGCAAATGACCAAGAGCAGTAGCTCGTAATTACTGATGGGGCAGTGAACTGTCATGTGGGCTTGTGATAACAACTGGCACAGTTTCATGAGTGAAGCGTCAGTGTTCAGAGCAGGGAGGGGTGTTGCTGGAGGCGGTTTTGGGGCTGTTGGTGAACACCTGTCTGCTCTGTACTTACCATCGTGGCTACTCAGCCAATAAGCGCAACAGTGTTTGCACACACAGAGCCCATAAGGTTTACACCAGCAAACAGGAGAGAGCGGCCGCTCTCTGTGACAACAGATTTCTGCCAAACGGGGGCATTTCTGATACCTCTGTGTGAGCGTGATTGAATTATGGAGCGATCACGGCAGTGCCCGGCCTCTCTGTCATGCCTCGGGCTGGGAACGCTGCTGCCGCGTGGGACGAGAGTTGGTGAGGAAGGGGAGCACCAGCGGCTCTGAACCAGYCAAAAAGTCTCTCAGGCTTCTCCAGTGGGAGCTGGAGTGCTAAGACATGTCCTTACCGTTCCTCTGCTGGCTATTTGACAGCGATCAAAGTAATGTAAAGTGGTAGGGCAGTAAAGACACCCTGCTCAGCGGTTAGGAGTGAAACCCAATAATAACATCTTTAGGAGAAATGGGAGCAGAACTAAAAAGATCACATAGCTATTTCTCTGCACGTGCACATATAATGAATATGATAGATGCACATTTTGTCTTAAATCAGCATTTTATCTCAGGGGTTATTTTTCTTGTGAAGGTAACAAATGTCTTCTCACTCTGTTACATATTGCTCAGGCCTTAAGAGGCGCTCTTAAGGCGCTTCATCCAGCTCGCTAAGCTGGATGAAGGTAGTCTTGCACACTTGGAGGACTGCCAAAGTGCTCGTGATACTGCGGTGATGAGGAGTGTGATGGTAGCATCTTCCCAGGTGTATTTCCAGCTTTGGGGCTGATTCTGTGCGTGGCGAGTGATTTAAATCTCAGGGCCTCACAGAAGGGGAAGATCTCAGAGCAGCAGAAGACACTGTGCCAAAGATTTCAAGTCCAGTTAATAAACATATCCATATTTAGTGACTTAAACAAGAGGTGGATTCTGTTGTTCCCTGACTTCGGAGCAAGGCCTTGCAAGCCAGGCCACTTGGCCAGGTGCTAGGCATGGAGGTTTGGCTGCCTGTTGTTAATCACCCGGCTCTGAAAATGCCTGGTTCGGTTCCCAAAGGCAACAGCCCACCTGTGGTAGTAGTTCAGTGTATGCATTGCATTCTACACTATTTTAATAATTGTTATGTTCTGAGTATGTGTATTACTGCAAATATAAGAATACACAGGTCATCTGAAAATATTGTTTTCACCTCATGTATTGTACTGGAAGGTAAAGATTTCTCTCAACAATTATATTTAAGTAACTAGCTGGTATTTAATTAACCTATGGTAGCATTGTACTTATATTAAATACATCGAAGTGGAATGGCTATTATATTTAGTTTCAAAATTACTTTCCTGTCAACTCATGCTGATAATCAGGTTATGTAGTATTAGAGAATTAAATGCTGAGTTTTTTTCATGATTAGGACCAAGCATTTGAGATATGCAGCCCAGGAGAAGGGAGGAAAAGTCATAATTGCTCTATATGCGACTAATTTATAAGAACATTCTAAGGTGTAACAAAGTAAATGTAAGAAGTTACTTGTGTTTATGATAATGAACATTTTTGCATATTTGGTGTGCTGGACAAAATGAAAGTTTATTGTATAATAAACTAAACATTTCACCTCTTTTCTTAAACTAGAATGAAACCCTTATCTAAGAAAATTAGTTCAAAATATCTTATAGACATCACCCCAAAATCACAGGGAAGAATGCGCAAACTATGCGTGTTCCTTTGGAATTTCTTTAAAAAAGGAAGAACATATTTTCATTTTGCCTCCTGTTAAGTGAATGATCTGTTGCTTCCTAGGATAGTGACAACCTCTGGTGGGATGCCTTTGCAACTGAGTTTTTTGAAGATGATGCAACTTTAACCCTTTCATTTTGTTTGGAAGATGGACCAAAGCGATACAGTAAGAGATACATTTATTGTTATAATTTTAAGACTGAGTTTCTATACATTTATCTGTGAAAGTAAGAGACAGCTGAGAACCTGGCAATGACAAAGTCACTTGGTTGTGTTCAGCAACCATCATGTTCCATTAACAAATTGCATGGGTTGGGATTTGTTAGGAAAGATAGGTTATGGAATTTCTCTGAATTTTATTATATGAAAATAAATTATTTCCTGGTGGAGCAGGGCAAATAATACAACATAATCTCCATAATTTTTAAATTAATTCGCTTTGGCTGTGCTTGCACTCTTTGTTCCTTTGCTTGCCATAAATATTCAAGTGTTGAGTCTTGTGGGCAAAAATGTTCACAGAAAAGGGACTTTGCAGCAAATTTCAGTATTCTCACCTGAAAGGCTTCCAAATTCAAACAGAAAGCAGAAAAAAATACCTAAAAATATATCCTTGCTGGTGTAAATAATCGTTAGTCCATCAGCTGCATGGACTTATGCTGTTTGCACACAGTAAGGACCTGCCCTGGGTATTGTGTGAACAATCACAGCTAAGCAGCCAAGTCTAAAATATTCTCAGTCAAGTACTAAATGCAATCTTGAATAAAATGAAGCAGTGAATAAATCTGATGGCATTGGTATCCATTGCCCACATACTCCAAGCAGAAAAAAAGGGGTAAAATTCATCGAACAAATTGTTTGAAAGGAATAATTCACTCAGCTTTAGCACTAAGCAGCACAGAGATAAGTAAACACTGAAAAACGGCATTGCAAATTGTTTCACTCCATTCAGAGTGACCCCTGCTTCACAGTGACAGCTTGTGCTCTGTGCTTAATGTGCTGAATCTTGCAAGGTTCTTATTTTTCTTGAGAGTGACTGATTGTCAGTGTATCACTCACATACTTCTAATTCCTTTTATCAATTATCTCAGGTATTTATTTGACAAGTGTTACCTTCTCCTGAAGAAAAAATAACAGCCACTTTGAACGCACGTTCTGGGATTAGTGTTGACAGAATTACAGTTTCTTGCCTTTCAAAGCAAGTGATAACTCTGTAAAGGTCCTCAAATTACAGCCTATAGCAATGTTGGTAACAGCTGATCTGTCCTGATTAGGTTGAGTCAACTTGTCAGATATCAGATTTGCTAGTTGTGTTATCAGTCCAGAAGGCACAGATACATCAGCAAAAAAGCAATTAATGTCCAGTTAGATCAGAGGGAGTTGTGTTTCTGGAAAACAGTGCTGCATATGGAAGAATTTGTCAAAGGGTAAAATATTCCTGTTGTCACAAACGCTTGATAATGGTTGTGCGATCTCTAACTGGGATAGTTCAGTACAGGGCAATACTGTGACTCTTAGCATTGCTGTTGATAAGCGTGATTGAAAGATCAAATTACTGTGAGCACATTTTTTAAAGCTGACTAGTGCACGTGCTTTTTTTTTTTGTCTTTTTTGCGGTTTTAATTTCTGACCTCTGCACAAACTGTAGCAGCTTTCGATGTTGTTATTCTCAAGCACCTGCGATTTAAGTCCAGCATATAGGGCTCTCTCTATTCATTCACGCTCTGGTTCCTTCGCTGGTAAATATTTACATAATTTTGAACTGCACTATTGTTGATTCTTACTGACACTAGCAGTCTTCCTATTTATTGATGCTATAAAGAGTATGCCTGAGCTGCCCTAGTCTGGGGACTTTGGCTGACGTACGAGCAGGCTCTGGGGGCAGCCCTACTGGCTGAGGGGATTGTCCGAGTCACCGCTCGTGTTCCCAGCCTTGCTTGGGGTGGGCCCAGGGCGCAGGTCGTGGGTTAAAAGCTCCCAGCAGGGGAGCTTGGTGTCCTGAAGCACGCGCAGGCCTTGGGAGCAGAGCAGTCCACTCGCCTCTCGGCGCGGCCGTTGGCAGAAGAGCCGCGTCGATGCGTGGCGGGCGCTCGCCGAGCAGAGCCCCGGCCGAGGTGCCCCTGCTGCCCGCCAGAGCCCCGTGCCAAATCCCTTGTGGCTCCAGAGCATCTCACCACCTCCCCGAGCCCAGCAGGCGCTCCCACGCTAACGTTATTCCTGGGAAACCGTGAAGTTGTTGGCCGGTGGGTGGACGCTCGGGTTGTGACAGAGCACTGGAACAGGTTGCCCCGAGAGGTTGTGGAGTCTCCTTCTCTGGAGATATTCAAAACACGCCTGGATGCAATCCTGTGCAACGTGCTCTAGGTGACCCTGCTTGAGCAGGGGGGTTGGACTAGTTGATCTCCAGAGGTCCCTTCCAACCTCAGCGATTCTGTGATTCTGTGATTCTGTGTGAGGCAGGACACACGAGAGGCTGCACCGAGAGCGAGGAATTTAGAAAAAGATGAAATAAAAACAGCAAGTCTCCACCCGCTGTTCAGTGCTCAGTGTAACACCTGCCTCCTTACCCCAACATACAAATTCTTTAATATTTAGTGGAGATTAAAAACATCTGAATTGGCTCTGAGGGGGGGGAAAAAAAAAGAGAAATTTTTTGTTCTTGAAGGCACAAACAGTAATGCAGGGAACCAAGATTAGACCCTAGAAAAGAGAAATAGGCATCCTTTGATAAGTCATTTATAGAGCTGAAGTTGATGAAAGATGCCGACCTCTTGCCTTTGCTCCAGGATTCAGCTCAAAATTGCCTTCCTTTGTCTTGCTTCAATCTGAGAGAGATTTGCTTACACCTTGGACATCGGTTGTGCCTGGCACCTCATTTTCTCTCCCCTGGGCAATGGTTTTCCTCTTTTGGGAGCTAAAATATTCTCTTCTGGAGTGAAGAAATTCCAGAAAAACACAAACCAGGCTCTTTGGGGGGGATAGGCGAGGGGGGAGGACAAATTGTTTTTGTTGTCCTTGGTCACAGTTTTTCTCTGGGTTATGGAGATTCCCAGTCAAGTGGCTGAAGACCAGGAAGAACAGTGCGTGCCTTCCCTTCGCCCCAGCTTCTACCCCCGGGGCGCCCAGAGAGCCCTGTGGGGCTTGCTGCAAACTTGCATACTCTCCTCTTCTTTTCTCTAATCATGACCGTGGTCCCCAGATCCCTCCGGGTCCCCAGATCCTTCTGGGGCTTCTTTTCCTTGCTTGCTTTTGCATTTGTCTTTCCAAGCACTCCAAGGGTTTCTTATCTCCTGGCCTTTTTCCCAGCTGGCTCTCTCCACGCTCTGCTCTGTTACCTGGATGCCTGAGTCCCATAGCCAGTACCAAATGTTCAGAGCATGTGAATTAGGGCTGTAAATCACTGATGGTGTAATTATTACAAGATTAAAAAATATATACTTTTCCTTGCCTCCCGTTTTTTTATCTTTTAATATACACTGTGTCCAAGGAACTGTAAGGGTTGTAAACTCACTTTTTTGTCTCAGAAAATTAAGCTGCTCATCTAATTTCATGACCCCAAACTGAAGCTTTATGAAAAACACCAAATATTTTTAGGCCTACTTTTACATTATCACATTTTACTGCACTCCTCTATATACTGAGAAAAGTGGTTTCCTTCCCTTTGCTAGGTTCCCTTTTAGGTATGCAAGGTTTCTCCTAGACTATCAGCCCTAGGATTCATTAATTTGTAGGGAAAAATAGATATGGGTCAGAGCACAAAATTTAAGTCACTGGGTTATGTTTAGTTTACTTTGCATGAGACAGCACTATGTACTGATACTCAAGCTAGCCTTAAATGTGCCTGTATATCTGTATGGCACAGCATGTAAAGATACTTACTCGGCCCTGGAAAGAATAGAGGTCTGTTAGTTCAGTGATCCACCAGTGCTAATTAATTTCATTGCCAGGTTTGTCAGACCTAGCCCAGTTATCTTTGCAGAACATTATTCTGCCTTGTATAGACGTGCACTTGAAAGCCCAGCTCAACTTTGAATGCAGAGATTCTGTGTCAGACCCGAAATCACTGCTGTGCCCATCTCTGCTGCTCTTTCTTTTCTTCAGTATTTTATTTCTGTAGATGCAAGAACCCTGCCTTCTCCAATTCCTCCTCACCTGTACAGTATTCCAGAAAGAAGATACCATCTTCTTTTAAACATCAGCATATGCTTTCCTCCTGCTTGCTTATACTCCTTAGCTATTCTTTTGGTCTGCTATTATCTATGAACCCTACTGACATGTTATTAAACTCCATGTTGAAATTGAGTTTTAATGAGAAATGCTACAAAAAATAAAGAGATATTTTAAAGTGTCAAGGCTGTAAATTATGTGTGTTTTCTCTAGTCTGGCTTTTTGGCTATGGTAAGACAGAGAGAAAGACCACATGTTCCAGTGCCCAAAGGCAGGGAAAGGCTCCCAACACCAAAGAGAGATTTCCTGTTTTAACCTGCACTGAATTGTGTTCAATAGAGAAACTTAAGAAGTAAACCTGTTAAATTCATTTTACAGTGAAAGTAAAATGAAATTTGCATTAATTTATTATGCCCTGATTTATTGGGACAAGAACTAAATCGGATTTAAGCAAAAAAAAACAAAAAAAAAAACACCGAATGGAACAGATTTTTTTCCTGGTTGTGGATGAAACATAGTCGTTTCCTGTTAAGAGCCTACTACCCCTGTAAAAGAGTAAATACTAGACTCTGATCCATTGTTGCCCAGGTTCTTTGTTTCTTCGAGACAAAATATTTCCAGAACAGATAAGAGAAACAAGTTTGATTGACAGCTCTTAGCAGAGTCTCATCAGCTGCTGTGCTGACAGCCTGGTGATGCACACTGTGCTGATGTGGTGGGGACTGACAGGTGATTGACAGCCCAAGACTGTGGAGACAGCAAAGATGAAGCATGCTCAGTAAGAATAATGTGCAGTGTTTATGCAGCACTGCAGAGAGTAGGAGCTAGGGAGTTAACTCTTTCCGAGTAAAGGGACACTGTGACACATAATCTATGTGATTTTCACTGTGGAGGAAATTAGAGCTTGGCTAGCTTTCCGTTTTATTCACTAAAAGCTTTCTGTTTATGGAGGAGAGGTATACTGTGAGGAACCAAAAGCACAAGCAAGCACATTTGTAGCTGTAAAAATTTTCATGCAGGTATGATGGAGTCTTAAAAACGGATTTACTATACATATAGAATGTATTGAGAATTTCAGACACCTCTCATGGGCTTCCATCACCAAATTTTATACGCCATTGCATAATGTTGCACAGTTTTAAAAAGTAGAATTTTCAGAAGGGACAAGTTGAGCTCTTTTGATCTGTATACTCCTAGAAAGATATAATGTGGTTTCAGTTTTATTGTTGCTCTGAGTCTTCAGATGATAATTGAATATGTGTTTTATGTTTTAATTGCTTAGCTCAGTTTATGTTTGGATTGTTCAATATGACTATACCGTGCTTTGCATTTTATGCACTTACTGTTCATTTCCCCTACTTGGTGCATGAACCCTGCTTTGATTTTTCCTCATTTCTCAATTTTCCTTGGAAAGTTAGAAAGTTAGAAAAACACAGAATTTTGTAGACAGTAATTTTAGAGTGCAGTGAACTTTGGGCTTTAAAGCGCTTATCTAGGTTCCTACCTGTGCCTTTAGAATATATTCTGTGTCTTCACCAGAAATTACTCAGTCTGTGCGTACACAGCAAGTGAGCTGCAAACGGTGCTTTCCCTTCCGAAACAAATTCTTTCTGCCCTTGTCCCTGTTTCTAACCCGTGATGCACTGTTAGCTTCAGAGACCTTTGTTGGGTAACTTCTGCTGGTGTAATCGTGGAAACCTGCATCTAGTGGGGATTTCTCACGAGCAAGGAACATAGTGTGGGGATAAACAGCCGAAACCTGCCACGCGTTACCCACTTGCTTAACTATTGTCCAAAAAACTGTTGTGAGAGGCTAGTCGGCTACATTATCACCCTGGATTTCTGTAAAGCTGTCGTCTGGCTTCTCTCACATAACTCTTATAGAGAAAGTTTAATAAGCCAAGTGAAACAGATTGTAGTATTTCCAGGTACATGCTCTTTCTTCTTCCCTTTTTTTTTCCCCAGAGAAATCCAGTCATTAAACATGATTTGAGCATTCAGGTACAACGCAGTAAATTGACCTAGCTTAGTAAATCAGACAGATTATTCTGTGTGACTGCCTGGTCTTCATCTTTATATACCACTCTTCCAATTTATGTTTCACCTTCAAAGTTTGTTTGTAATACTTTTGAATTTAATTTCAGCCCCTCAATAAAAATGTCTCTAGAATCAGGTCTAATATCTAATGTCAGTGTTTGTGGGTCACCGCTCCCCCCACCAGCTGATGATTGCCAATCAATATTTACTTCGTGAAATTGGTTTGTTAAACATTTTGAATTCATTCAACATGTGCTTTATTAATATTGTATATTACTAATTTTTGGTAAGAACATAATGTGGTGTACTAGTAAGTCAAATGTATTACGAGTATCTAAGTGTATTACATCTATGCACTCATCTTCATCACCCAAACTTCTGTAAGCTCATCAAAGAATAAAATGAGATTTGTTTGACAAGACCTATTTCCCATAAAACCATGTTGACTGGCATTAATTACATCCCTTTTGCCTCAATCTCTGTCAGTTGAATCCTGTATAATTTTTTTCACTGTTTTGTCTGTGAGTGTATTATGTTATCTGGTATACAGTTACCTGATCGTATTCTGTCCCTTCTTAAATATCAGTGCAACAGTAGGAGTCTTTTGGAATTTCCTCAGTAATTCTTTTTTTTAAATAACTTCAGGTAGAAACATGCAAAAGAAACTCTTAGAACTGCTGATTTAAAAATATTTACTCCTGATAGACACTATTTAAGATCCGTCCTAGTTGCTGATGGACCAGGAAGCACTTGGTTGTCTCAAGATCAACATTCTTTCCAAGTGTAGAACAGAAAAGCTTTTTTTATTGCTATTAACAAATTTACTGTCTCCAGATATATTTAGCTTCGAATATACTTCAAAAACGGTCTTTCTTGTTTTCCCTAGTGCACACAACCTTAGATTCTTCACTGATTCTTCACTTAGCATCTCTTTCTAGTATTTTTTTGTTTCATAATGTCTGTTTTTATAGAATGCTTTCACATTTTTTCTATTTGCTTTTTACAGTTTACATTCATCCTAATTATCTTTTCTCTTTCTCTTTGAATTATTGCTTCATTTTGCTACTAACTTTTTAGCAAAAGTTGTTTTCTTTCTCATAATATAGTTGTGGGTTTTTGGATATCTTACCAAGTCTGCTTAACAGGTTCTTAATTTTCATTCATAGTTTTTATCCGTATTCTGTCTTGGTCAGTTGAGCTTTGGAAAATGAGGTGTTTTGAAGCACTGACTGGGATTTTCCTTTCTTTGTCTGAAGTGGATGCATGTTTTGGATGGCAGTCTTGCAGAAAAACGTGGACCAGTTGGAGAGTGTCCAGAGGAAAGCAGGAGTCTTGAAGAGAAAAGTTACTAAGAAAACTGGAAGAATTGGAGTTGTTCAGTGTACAGAAGAGGAGACTTGGGGAAAAGTGAGGGGGAGGAGGGACGTGGTAACAGCACCTCTGAAGGAAAGGGATGCAGTCTGTTTCCATATCCATAATGAACAGGAGAAGAAATGCTGGCCTTAACTTGCATAAAAATGTAGATTAAGGTATTAGTTCCTGGAGATAAGAAGAATGAGGCACTGGAGCAGATCTGCTGGGGCGGCTGGGGATGTCCTGCAGCCAAGGTGGCCCTGGGCCTTTGTCCCTGTGGCTCCCCGTGGTCACTGCTTCTGCCGCGCGCATCGACATTCAGCCTGCTGCTCCCTTCGGTCTCAGCCATCATCCTAAGTCCTGAGATTATTTTCTCATCTTGGGTGCTAAACTTTTTGTGATTAAAAACATCATACGATTTCTCATTTTTAGCAATATAAATAATGTTTTGTTAATACTGGAGACTATGCGAGACATCTAGCCCAGATACTCCAAAATAAAATGTTCAGTGATTGCAAAGGTTTATCATAAAACTTGTCCTGTCAACCTCTTGTAATGACACTGATACCAAATATCTCATGAATGGGTATCTCAAACCTCTTTTGCTTGTTACCAAGCATGCTATATAAATCAATGTCAGAAAACCTCTGTCTGTAAAGGGGCACCTGGAGGAGCTACGAAACTCCTAATGTTAATGTTGCACAATTAGATATTGCCTCTAATTGCAAAGTCACTGGAAATCCCAGTCAATCAATCAATCAGACTGATTCTGTTGCTGTGTAAACAGATAAAGTGATAAGCCCTTTTGGAGAGAACTCATAATATAATAGGGAACAAGATGCAGTGTAGGAGTCTAGTGTCCATGCAGAGGGCAGGAAGAATAAAGGTAAAAGTAACATGAGAGAATCACAGTGATTTATGGCTTTTTCCCCACCCAGTACAAATAACCCCTTGTCTTGGTTGGCTTCTGTTCACCCACTTGGTCTCAGTTACATAGCTTTTAGTTCTATCTTTCTCTTTATTTGAGAAAATGTAACAAAATACCAGAATTCCTTGCAAAGTAATGGAAAGCAATATCTTTTTACCTCAAAATAATGAACAGTTTTCAGTTTTACAGACTCAGGGTAAATTATTTCTTGCTTAGCATAGTGAGAGTTGTATTTGGGAAGAACTGGTCAGTACGTTTTACCTTTTGTTAAATAACAGGCAGGCAGGTCACTGTTTGGCTTCAAATGCTATCTGTACTTTAAATATGGTGGTTGTTAAGTTTTTATAGATTTTTAAAAATATAATGGTGCTGTACTAAGGTATTTTAAAATATTTTTGGTAAGAAATTGAAAATGCTCAGTCATTACTACTTCAGCCTTTAAAATTATCAGTTTTTTTTTTCAAAAACCAAAAATTACATTAATCAGGCTCAAAATGGTCAAATAATGTATATTAAATTATATATTCACAGAAAAATTTTATAACATACTTACAAAGTTCCTATAAGAAACAAGACTCAGCCTGAGTCTTCATCCAAATTAAGAACTATAGATATATTTTTTCTCAAGTAGTCGGAAAATATTTGTCTCCTGCATATTTGGTTTTATTTCTTTTCTTTTTAGTACAGTTGTGTTGTTTCTTTTTCAGAAGTGACATACCCCATGCTATAAATGATCTAAGCAATAACAGAAAAAGCTGGGAAGATTGTGACAGAGCATATTTTCATATTTTCATCTTGTTTCCCGACCAAAGAGATTCTAATAGGCATTTAACTAAGTATTCTAGAGTTTTATCCACAACCAGTATAAATATAATGCTGTAGAGCATACTGATTGCCTGAAGGTGTTAGAAATGAATTCCATTTTATAGAGCATTGAATAAGTAAATAGGTGGAATTTGAGGGTTTTTTTCTTCCCTCTTTGAATCCTCAGGTGTAGGCGAATCAGAGTATCAGCCCCAATGATCTGGAAGTTTTCTGCATATTATGATAAATTTGTAATAATTTGAAACTTCTATAGTGTGCATATACACTTATACTGTGGGTAGTGGTGTTATAGACCTCATGGCCCTGGGACATTAGCAGGACAAGGCTTGCAGGTGCCGGTGCTTTTTAAGGTCACATAATAAAAAGTTCACTACAAAATACTACCTCTGCCTACAGACTTCATTTTGCGTACATATAATACACACACAAATAGAATACAGCTAAATGTACACATGTGCATCCTAATATAGTATTGGGTTTATTGCATAGATATGCATGAGTTTATGTATTTACCATACAAATAAAACTTAAGCACCATGACTATAGAGCCAAAAGCTGACTCTGAACACTGCAATACTGTTCCCAATTTCACATTGGAAATTTTCTTGAATTAATGTAGTTAAGAATTTATTTATTTTTTTAAGTCTGCTGTCTGTGAGAAATCTGAAATATTATACAAGGGCTATCATTCTTTATTATATTGAATTCTGCAGTCCAAACTGTATTACCTTTAAAATGATGCTGATATATAGCTGTTCCACAAGTTTGATCCATACAAGTTTTATGCCATAGTATTTAAGTCCATTCTGGTGCTTATAGCACCTGAGTGTAAGCAATACAATGTTGCTTGTTCTCCCCTTGTTTTCTCAGGGGAGAAGTGGGTTCAGTGGAGTATTTGTTTAGGATCTTTCAAGGCAAATGCAACCAATATGTAGGTATTCTTAAAAGTTAACATCAGAGAGGACAGCTTACAGGAATATGTTGGATTTGAAACAGAATGACGGAGATGTGTGATATTTTGAGCTCCACAAGAATGACCAAGAATGTCCTGGCTCCAAAGGGCCTTGCTCAGTGTCCACCTCTGCCTGCCTGGAAGAGGTGCCAATCCACATCTGATATTCCAGAGCTGCTCTTTTTTTTAAAGGATTTTGGATCTAAGGCATTGAAAGTGAGTGCTAATATCTTGATTTTATATTGCATGGGAAAGCCAAGAGAAGGCACAAAGGACTAGTTCTAATGGCCTAGTGATGGCTGGGGTTACTGAGGAGATGCGCTACAGTGCATGGAGTCTCTGTGAACGAATGGCTTTGGTGTGGAGGCATGTTTCATCGCCAAGATGTGTGGATCAGTATTCCCTGGCTGAGAGCAGCTCATGGCACAGGGTCCTGTCACGCGCTACTGAGCACTGGGCGAGAGTGTGGGAGCCGTCTCCCACCCACCGGTAGTCCAAAATGAACTGACCACTTGCGAGAGTGGTCCTTCAGCCAAAGAGGCTTGTGCCTTGACTGCAGTGTCTTTAAAATGCTCTTCCTTCATTATCGGTATTGCCTCTTTCGTACCATTTCAGCCTGAACCAGTTGTTTTTCATCTGTGACCTGGGTTAATCTTAAGAATTTATTATTTTGGTTCTGGTGGGGGAATGTGGACAGAGGAGGACCAGTAGACAGCTACCTGTTCAGCACGAGCTTTTAAGTTAACATCATCTTGTCCAGTACACTGGGTGCCTGAAGGAAGATGTTGACCATTTTGTTGTACCTTTTAAAAATCCATTACTGCTCCCATCTCCATTTGACTATGAAAAAGGCTTTTATATAAAATTTTATCTAGTCCAGAAATATTAGAATACTGTGTAATTCAATTTTATTGTTGTCTTTAATGTCTGGACCTGAATTAATAGGGCATTACTTTTCATCCTGATATCAATCTTGTTCCTTTCATTCAGATCCAAATTCCTTTGTAGTACATGATTTAATTCACTAAAATGAGGTAAAATGAAACTCTGGTCCAGGGAGCATTAAACTAACATATTTTTGGTGGCACATGTGATAGTAGCAGCCTGCTAGATAACTGTTCGTGTTTACCTCCCCTCTATTAAGCTGCTCAGAGACTTTCAAACTTTCCTTACTCTCACAAACTGATATTTCTTATATTTGTTCCCCTTTCACCCCCCTTTTCAGTCCATCCATTTTTAAATGAGATTAGAGAGATTAAAAATAGATATCTGTTTTGTAAAGCATGTCCTTATGACATTATTTTGAAACAGTCCTGCACCCAGACCAGTTTGGTGTTCCCTAACTGAGGATCAGAGCCTTCCTTTGTGGCAAATTACCTTTGATTTGACAGCTATTTTTGTTTCAAGATCATATGCACACCTGCTTTTCTGCTGAGGCTTGGCTCTTAGGAACTGTTGCACATGCATGGCTAGCTATGCATCAAATTCTGTAATCCAAAGGGATGCTCCAGGTCATGGTTATTTTAAAAAAAAAAGTTCATGCAAGGAACAGGTGAAAGTTATGGTACTGTACCAAAATGTGGCCTTGCACCAAGAAAATGTTTCAAGCTGGAAAACAAAGAGTCTCTGCGCTGTTCAGACTGTTTCTGTTCAATGCTCTGCTTTTCATAATCATATATACACAATTAAATTAATCCCATAATGAACTGGTTAGTAGTATTAGACTGAAGGTGAGACTAGAGGATATTCTGTACTGAGGGAAGACTTTGACTTAGCTTAGCAAGATGTGCACAGCCTGTGATGTGGACTTGTGTACAACTTGAGAGTATTAAGATAGAGAGAAGGTACTTCAGTAAATAGAAAGGAAAAGTCTGGATAATGCATTTCAAGTTTAGTTATTCAGCATCTCCAACCAGCTCCAGAAAAGTAGAATTTGTACTGTTACTACTTTGCAGGGTCACTTCTTGATTTAAGGTCATAATCTGTTGTGCTAGTAGCTAGAGGCTATATCTAGATTAGCAAGTAGTGCAGTGGGAGAGTTATCTGTAGAGCAAAACAGTTGGTGTTAAGGAGATGACGTCCACAATGGCCATGTTTTGCAGAGGTTTACTTTGGACAAGATCCAGTCCTATCTGGTGAACTAAATGCCTGTGAATGGCTGGAGTGCATTAGGTGCACTCCTGAAGTTCACCCGACTCCTTCCCTCTGAAAGAAAACCAGTTTGTGAGCTTAGAGACGGCTCCACGGTGCAGACCAAGGTGTGCAAAGTGGGGGTCACAGAATCACAGAATCGCTGAGGTTGGAAGGGACCTCTGGAGATCATCTAGTCCAACCCCCCTGCTCAAGCAGGGTCACCTAGAGCACGTTGCACAGGATTACATCCAGGTGCGTTTTGAATATCTCCAGAGAAGGAGACTCCACAACCTCTCTGGGCAACCTGTTCCAGTGCTCTGTCACCCTCACAGTGAAAAAGTATTTCCTCATGTTCAGATGGAAGTGTCTGTGTTTCAGTTTGTGCCCGTTGCCTCGTGCCCTATTACTGGGCACCACTGAAAAGAGTCTGGCTCCATCCTCTTGACACCCTCCCTTCAGATACTTGTACAGGTTGATAAGATCTCCTCTCAGCCTTCTCTTCTCCAGGCTAAACAGGCCCAGCTCTCTCAGTCTTTCCTCATAAGAGAGATGCTCCAGTCCCCTAATCATCTTTGTAGCCCTTCGCTGGACTTGCTCCAGTAGTGCCACATCCCTCTTGTACTGGGGAGCCCAGACCTGGACGCAGTACTCCAGATGTGGCCTCACCAGGGCTGAG